>NC_067402.1:33446400-33688900 GCF_016432865.1 Antechinus flavipes | reverse complement strand
CTATCCTGTCTATTTGTCTTTCTATTCTGTCTTCCTCTCATCCTTCTTATTTATCCTATCCTACTGTCTGTCTCCTGTCTATTTTTCTATCTGTTTGTCTGTTTATCTATTTAATCTATTCAATTTATTTATTGATTTATAAATCCTGTCTGTCTGTCTCCTGTCTATTTTTTTGTCTCCCTCTCTTATTTATCTATCCTGTATGACTATTTTCCTGTCATTTCTCCCTCCTTCCCTTCTTTCCTCTCTCTCTCTCTCTCTCTCTCTCTCTCTCTCTCTCTCTCTCTCTGTCTCTCTGTCTGTCTGTCACTGTCTCTGTCTCTTCTTCCCTCCCAACCTTTTTACTTTTCTATCTATCAAGACGTCTATCCCTGTTACAATAAAATGTAAACTCATCCTGGGTAGGAATGATTTCATTCTCTGTAATAGCACTCCCTGTGCCCAGCACAGTGCCTGCTATACACCGGGCACTTAATAAGCACTTTGGGATTGATTTTGATGCCAGTGTCATTTCTAGTTATAAGCCCTCACACCCTCTCCCATTCTCTCCCCAATCTTCCCTTAGAACAAAGAGGAGTAGGTCGTCAAGGCTGACCAAGAAAACCTCCCAATCTGATGCTATCTGATGCTGTATCATTTTTGCCCCTTCTGTGGGAGATACGGTTCTAGGAGGGAGTGGAAGATGAACAAAGAGATGGAGAGAGAGGTTTAATGGGCCCTCCCACAAGCTCTGCTGTTGATGCTGTACAAGATACCTGGGATCCATCACTTAATTGCTCCTTGCTTCATTTTCTGCCTTTAGGATAGAAGGAAATGCTGTGAGGAATGGAGGGAAGCTCTGAATCTAATGTTGAGGGGGACCTGGATTTGAATCCTGACTCTGGCACTTAGAGTAGAACCGTGGATGGACCAGTTGTTTAGTCTTGCTTGAATCTCAGTATTCTCACTGAGAAGATAAGGCTGGTGATATATGTGCTCCTTATGTCACAAATACACAGATTTGTTGTTGAGACAATCAGTATAGAGTGATGCTGAGCTGGGTCCAGAATTTGATAAGGGCAAAGTGATATTGCAGACAATGTGTTGGATATGGAGGCATAGGACCTGAGTTCGAATTCTGTCTGCCTGATCCACTTTGGACAAATCACGTATCTACTCTGATCCTTTCTTTTTCTGCAAAATGAAAGTGTTGGGTGAGATGACCTCTAAGTTCACTTTCAGCTTGGTTAGAGCAGGCTGTGTTTCCTTCAGGAAATGGTCAAGTTCCTTTAATGATCCCTAATGTCTGCCAGAAACAGGAGCCCATCTTTTCAGTACCAAAATTCGAGGGGTGTCATGTTCGGCAATGAAACATGCAACTCTGCTGAATCTGAGAATCACATAGAGGGCGGTGAAGGGACATGGGTTGGGAGCAGGCTGTAAAATATAACAAAGACTTTGAAGAATAGGGCTAAGGAAGACCATTATAGACATGTATGTTCAAAACAGCTGCTGGGCTGGTAACTGAGAAGGTTGAGGGATAATGGGTGGATAACTCAAGTTCTCTATTGGTATCCTGAAAATTTCAGAATGAAGAAAGTTAAGAAGCATTTATTAAGCACCTACTATGTACCCAGCACTGTTCTAAACACTTTTGGAATATTTTTTCAATTGATTCTCACAAAATCCTGGGTGGGTATGTGCTGTTATGACTAGCATTTTGCAGTTTAAGAAACTGAGGCAGGCAGAGGATAAGTGAATGTTTCAGGCTCACACAGCCAGGAAGTATCCAAGGCTAAATTTCAATTTAGGTCTTCCAGATTCCAGGCCCCATCCTCTATCTACTGCACTACCCAGCTGTCTCACAAAGGAAGGGCTTCCTGGCATATTGGATGGCAACCCTCTGGTGAATTTATGAGAAGACATGGACAAGATCACAAGAGATGGGTTGTCAGGGATGATCTTGAACCTAAACCATTGGAAAGAGCATCTAATTTGCTGAGGTCACATATTCATCTAAGATCCAGAAGACTTCTGATAAATGTGTTTTATAAATATCAAAGTTCTAAATGAATGTATTTTTGTTATTTCACAGAATCTATGACTTGGCAGAGATCTCAGTAGCCATCTAGTCCATCCCTTACCTAAATAAGAACCCTTCTACAAATTCTTTGACAAGCTACCAACTTTTTCCAGAAGACGTCCAGTGAGGGGCAACTTGCTACCTCCTCAAGTAGCCCTTTCCACTTTGGAATTAGAATTAGAATTAGATAAACATTTAGTCTTGAACCACTCCTGTAGACTGCCACCAAACAGAGATTGAGTGACGCTCTACTTCTACTTCAGAAAGAAAAGTATGTGAATGATAATCTCTGCTATATTTGTCCCATATACACATTTTGTGTATTGGTGTATTGGAATATTGCCTATTCTTTCACCTGAATGTGCCATCTTTGCATGTCTAGAATACAAGCTCTATTTGTTTCTACCTTATAGGATCCTCTTTTTCAAGGCTTATATCAGACACTGTTTCCTACAAGTAGCTTTTCTTGATTTTCTAAGGATTCTCAAAAGTCTTCTCCAGCAGCACCCCCTTATATGGTTCTGTCTACCATTGCTTCAATGGATTTGACCCAAACATATTTACAATTCTGTCTTTTAGTATTCAGTAGCTTCTAAACTATTCTTGAGCTCTTAAAGGAACTCTGACCATGATAGCAAGGGTGTCATTTCTAATATTCTAAATTTTAAACCAGGGAAACTGTCCCATGTTACCATAATTCTGATTTTTCCATTTATTTGTATTAAGATGAATTCTTTAAGTATCCCTGCATTTTCTGTTTTTGAGGTACTTTCTGTGCTTTTATGATTAACAAGATATTAAATCTTTCCCATTTGATCAAGTCAAAAAGTCAAATAAAGTCAAGGTTTTTATTTTATTTTATTTATCTTTTTCAGCACTGTGACAAATCAGTCCTGGTCTTACTTTTTTGTCAATGTTGCATTATATCATATTCCCTCATATTTCTTGTGATTAAAAAATAAGCAATACTCATTGATTACTCCTAGCAAAATGTTACTACCCAGGAAGGTAAAACAGAGTGGAGATATATTCTCCCTTTTGTAAAGTGAGACTTTTTCAGATATTCCTAGAAAAGACTTGAGAAGGCTTGGTGAGCAAACAGCCCCCATTTTGAATTGCTCTGAAAAAGCAAATTAATGTTTTTTAAAGTCTTTTATTAATACAGCACTCAATGCATTGTCTCTCAAGGCTTTCCCCTCTGACCTCTGTGATCTCATCACTCACACAAAGTCAAACAGGAGCAATTATGGGCAGACCTTGGTGGCAGAACTGGTTGAGCTATGTTGACAAAAGATTTTTTTCTGTCATATGGGTTGCTGAGTGTCCTCCATTAAATCATCAAAGGTCTGAATTGCTATGAGGATGGGGTGAAGAGGACAGAACAAGACCAGCTTTCCATTACAAAGGTTTTCTTTTTCAGTCTACTTTCTTCTTTGCTTCATTCATGGGAAATTATTGTGCTCAGTAAAGGAGAAAATCTTATTTCCAGGAGAGAAGAGTTGAATAGGATTCCACGCTGAGCTTTTCCAGTGTGGCCTGTTAGGGAATTCCTGTCTGTGCAAAGCTTACAGGACTTCAGATATGCTAAATGTTTGTGACAGTTGGTTTTGAGCATCATATGTGTGTCCATATTGTTACCTGGATTTTGTTTAGAAAGACAAATAGAAAGAAGAGGAATCTCTGCCTTGATTTTAACATCTATGCTGTCCTAAAGAGAAGGCTGAAGAGCATCATATATCGTGTCCTCTTTCCTCTATATCCCCATTGATCTTCACATCACTAAAACACTCAAGGATGTAAGGAAGTAAAGAAATACATTCCACTCGAACCTCATGAGATTACAGAATTATACATTCTAGAGATGGTCAGAAGTCATCAAATCTAACCTGTTTATTTTACAAATGAGAAAATGGAGCCATAGAGAAATTAAGTGACTCATCAAAGACATATACCTCATTACCATCCAAGTTAGGATTTGAACTTATGGCTTCTTGACTTCAAGTGAAGTGCTCTGTCCACTACTCCACAATGCTTCTGAAGTGTCAGTGGATGAGTCTGGACACAGACATATGCAAAAGCCCTACCCCTTGGGATATGGTCATGGATTTATAGTAAAAATACTTCTAAAAGGGCTTATCTAAAGATAAGCAGGGGATGAATTCAATTAACATAGAGCAGGAGTTTGACCAGTGAAAAGGATGCCAGGGGTCTTGGGTTTTAGTCTTGTCTTCTAACAATAAAATAAGCAGTTATTAAATATTCCTTATAGATAAGGCACTATCCACGGTACTGGCGATAAAATAATAAAAGCTTTCTATTTAAAGAATTTGCTTTCTATCTGGAGGATCTGATGTGTACATAAATAAGTAAAGATAGATTATATACAGAATAACTTCAAAGAGAAAACACTAATAACCAGGATGGGTGAGGGAAAGGCTTCCCATGGAAGGTGCTACTTGAATTGTGTTTAAAAAAGAATAATGAGAAATTCTAGGTCTCTCAAGGCTGTCTCAAGAGAGACAGAGTGAGAAGAGAACATCTACTAGATGTGGGTAACCACCTGTACAAAACATGAAAAGAGATAGAATATGTGGTGATATACTGGTAAATATTTAATAACTAGTTCTCTGATATAAATGCACACATGATATACTTGTAAAATTAATCTGTATTCCTACAATTTTCCCCATCACTTTCTTAAGTCTATACAATCAGCAGAACAATAAATCAAGCTCTGATTTGTGTATTGATTTCCAACTGCTAGAGTATAAATACTCACCCTGAAAATATAACAATAGGCTCTATTGAGTCGGTTCGAACTTGCTTCAACCCTGGGCCGGTTGGAATGGAAAGGGAAGTGAAAGGGATCAATAAGAAAAAAATTCAGAAACATAGATGGGAAATTGGTGTTGAAAGGCTTAAAATATGAGGCTGAGTTTTTATTTTCTTCTAGAAAGCTATTGAAGATATTTGAGTAGGGGAGTGATTTATTTAGATTTGAGTAGGGGAGTAACTTCAGCAATGTTGATTTGGCAATTGTTTGGAAGATGTAGTGGATCAGGGAGAAAATGGAAGAAAGGAGACGAATTAGGGGTTTCTTGCAATTGTGATGAAGACTTGAATGAGGTTAAAGGCTGTGAATGGAGAAGACAGAACTGATGGAAAAAGAATGTGGAGGGAAAGTTGACAAAATTTAACAACTGGCTAAGTACAGAGGTGGAATGAATAGAGAGAGAGTCAAAGATGGTTCCAAGGTTGTAAACCTTGATGATGATGCCCGTTAGTGAAATAGGAAAGTTTGGTAGAGAGATGGATTCGGAGGCAGTAAGGATGGAGGGAGCATGTAATGAATTCCATTTTAGTCATGTTGATTTTGAAATGCCTCCAGAACCGCTAAGAGACCGTGTCCAGAAGGTGGTTGATCCTGAGGACTTTGGGGCTCTCTCTCACTTACCTTTGTTCATTGTTGTTACACTTAAACTTTCTTCATCTATATTACTAATTATATATGAACTCCATACCTCAGAAAACTAAAGGAAAAAAAGTGCTCTGTAGACCCTCAAAGCACTATGTAAATATGACCTATTATTATTATTATAGTTCCCAAGTCTCCTAATCAATTAAATGAAGACCAATAGAATGAAAAGTTGTTTGTATTCTCATGATAAGTTCTAGCAAACAAACCAGATTTGTGCCATGGATGAATTGGACTCTTTTATGCTTTTCACTTCTTCTGCAGGATACCACAAGCCTAGACTTAGCATCTGAAATTGCAAACTATTTCTATCCCTCAATCCCTTCAACTAATTAGCCAACACTGCTAACGAGTGTTTGTCATTTGTGCCAATGGTGATCGTTTGGGTTTGAGGGGGAAAAAATTATGAAAACTTATTGACCAGAGGAAAAACATCTTTACCAGCCAAAATGTCTGGCCTAATTTGCATAATCAGCATTGTCAATTTGCATAAATTTTGCGTCAGGCTGTATTCTGGGTGCCTTTAGCCCAAAATAAATTTTTCTAATTTTAAAGTTGTCATTTGTTGTTTTATTCCTCACTCTTTATACTCCTTCCAGGGGCATGTCATGGTCTCACCTTCAACCATCTGTTAGGGAGCTTTATAAGGCCCTTATTCTCAGCTGTTCTATTAACATACTTGACCTTTCATACATTGCTTTCCTTCCTCAGTTTTTTTTTTTTTTCCAGCACCCAATATTTATTGCCCCAATTTTCTAGTGGTCGTCTTCCTAAAATCTCTTTCCTCCAATTACTGGTTGAGTTATTTGATAATTTAAATCCCTCTCTGATATACCTATGATTGTCTGATCTATTCTTTTTTCATCAAGGGTCTCAATTCCCCTTTGGGCTCTTTTCTAGAATTCCCTCTGTCCAAGATTCTCTTTATTTGCTATTTCTTCTATTTGCCCTTTTTAGGACTGAGTTTGAGGATAACCCTAAAAAGAAATAGAAGTTTTGTTTTTTTGACTCCTTAAAAGAGCTGAGATTCTGTGGTTCTGATTTTTTCAAGCTAAATATGGTATATTATGCCTTAAACTTACATATAAACAGTTGCACATGTATATATGTGTGTGTGTGTGTGTGTGTGTATCTATCATTTGTCTATCTATTCTATCATCTATATCTATCTACTTATCTATTGTCAGTCTATCTATCCTTTATATCTGTCTGTCTATCAAGCTATCTATCTATATAACTATCTCTCTGTCTTTCTATTTAATTATCCTAGTTGTCTATCAAGTATAGTAGACAGAGAACCAGCCTCTAAGTCAGGAAAAACTAACTGGTTCAAACCTAGCCTGTGATATGGGCCCCTTCTTAACATTCTAGATAACTCAACAACTGTAGGAGTTACAGAGAAGGCAAAGATATGTATTGGTTGAGGGAATTTTTCTCTTCAGGATTTCCCATACCAATGAAATCAAAGATCTAGTAAATGTCACAATCCATATGAATAAACACATTTTTGAGACCTCTGATCTCATTTGTTTGGTTGCACTGAACTTCCAGTGTGATATTTCCTCTTCTAATGCTGACTAACAACTGGTCTGAAGCTCATAGACTTATGGAGTAGCTCGGGGGAACTGAGAGATTAGGAAACACTTTGTCCAGAGTCTCATAAACCAAGATGTGCCAGAGATATGTTTTCAGAATGTTTGATTATGAGGATATCTTGTCCATTATACTTCATTTTCCTTTTAATTTTTTTTTTTGAAAAGACTTAAGAAAAGCATCTGTGCTCCATTAGATTGAACATGCCTTGGACAACTGCATATTGATAACATAAAAGGTCAATCATAAAGCTGAAGCCTGGAATGAACTTCTTTATGGACTGCTATCTTTGATCTTTCCCTATTTCCAAAATTTTATTTTTGTTATTAAAGAATAACAGGCTGAATGTACAATTCAAGATGGATAAGCAAAAAGTAGAACAAGTTAAGATGACAGTAAAAGACAATGATAAATATTGGAAGGGATGTGGGAAAACTGGGATACTAATGCATTGTTGGTGGTGTTGTGAACTGATCTAATCACTCTGAAGAGCAATTTGGAATTATGTCCAAAGGGCTATAAAACTGTGTATACCCTTTGATCTAGCAGTGCTAGTATTGGATCTGGATCCCAAGGAAATCCTAAAGGAGGGAAAAGGATCCACATGCGGAAAAATGTTTGTAGCAGCTTTTTCCTTAGTAGAAAAACATTGGAAAAGGAGTGGATGCCCATCAGTTGGGGAATGGCTGAACAAATTGTGGCATATGAAGATAATGGAATATTACTGTTCTATAAAAATGATAAAGAAGCTGATTTTAGCAAGATCTGGAAAAATTTACATGAACTGCTGCTGAGTGAAACAAGCAGAACCAGGAATACATTGCACACAATAACAGCAAGAATGTGCAATGATCAACTATGAAAGACTTGGTTCTTTTCAGTAGTTCAGTGAGCTAAAGCAATCTCAATGCACTTTGGACAGAAAATGCCATCTGCTTCCAGAAAAGATCCTTAGATCCAGGTCTAAGGAAACTGAATGAAATCAACAAATGCTATGTTCATTTCTTTTTTCTCTTTTTTAAATCTGTCTCATGGTTTTTCCCTTTTGCTTTGATTTTCTTCCTCCTAACATGATTCATAAAGCAATGTGTATTAAAAATAAATAAATTTACTAGGAAAAAAAGTAGAAAAAGTCTAAATATACATTTAGATGATCAAAGCTTGGTGTCAGGATCCCATGATCTCTGAATTTCATATTCCCACAATGGCAGACATAGGCATTATGGGCATACTGTGAGAGCAAAAAGGGCTTCATAAAATATTGCCAAGGACATGAAGGTCTGATCTCATGACACAGAGTCATTTTGTCCATAACATTAATGTGCTTCTCTTACTGTACTGATAGAGACTGCCTTTCATTGTCATGGAAAGATTTCACTTAGCCATCTTATCCTTCCCATCCTTGCCCATAATCTCTTTGCTTTTTCTCTCAACACAGTCAACTATACAATGACAATAGAAGGACCAGTTAAGACTATCATCCTCGAGTGCCAGAATCATAATGGTTTTCCCCTTCTCCCTCCCTCTCCTTCCCCTTTTCTCCTTCCCTGATCTCTCTGTCTCTCTTTCTCTCTCTGTCTGTTTTTCTTTCTCTCTGTCTCTGATTCTTTCCTCCTCTCCCCTTTTCCCTCCTCTACACTCTCTCTTCCCCCATTCCCATTGACTGTCTGAGAGCAAAAGAAAGGAAGACATTCCTGTTAGGACTATTTGGGAACAATTCCTGCCTTTCTGTTCTCACAGTTCAATTGCCCTGCCTCCCTGATCACAGTAATAGATGAGGTACATTACACATGAGGTTAGACTAAAAATGGTAGCACTTTTTGGTCTGAAAAGATAAAGTTTGACACAGGTGATGATTGAAGTCTATAACATCATGAAAGGAAAATGCAGAATCTGCTCGTCAAATTCTGATTATAGCACTACTGAGTATTCCTTTAAACCAGGTGGCATTCTAAGACAAATAGAAGAAAATGCTAATTTACCTGGTAGATAGAAAACATATGATCCTTTTGACTCTGGAAATCTGTCCAAGTTGAACACACAAATAGGTCCAAGAGTAGATAAATTCACATATTATACCTTAGAGATGCATCCCTTATCTATAAAAATGATGTTGAGTAGGGCAAATATCATAAAATATCTTTTGGCTCCATTGTTGGAGATCAAATGCAAGAACATGTTGAGGGCTGGTCTATTTCAACATGGCGTTTCTGATATTTTCCAGAGGCAGGCTGGAGCTTTGAAAATAAAACCTTCATCTTTAGAATGCAGACATCAATCTACCATGTTCACCTTTTTAACGCCCTGTCTAGTTTAGACACTTAGTGATCTATTGAAGCCTGGCACCTTAGGAAGTTTTAAAACATCATTAGGCTGAATTTAATTTTTTTAAAAAAGCAAACGATCATGTGTTAAAATTGGAAGGAGGCTTAGTGCTAGAGATTAACACATATTTTAAAGACAAGGGAAGTAAAGGCTGAAGAGGTGAAATTACACCCAAGATATGACAAGTGTATGAATTTTCAATAAAGTGATTTATTTATGTAGCAAGCTGTCTCCCAAGATCTTCCAATGTGGCTTGCCCTCACCCATATTTTCTAATGCTATTCTTCTTGTTGTCCTTCTGGATAGTCCCTTCTATTACAGGAATCCAGGTGAACAAAATAATCTGGCAAATATGCCAGGTGTCCCTGTACCCCCTTTGCCCCCAGAAATCAGGCAATATGAAAACCGAAGAGAACAGAAGCAGGCATCCATACCTGTTCAATTTATTTCATGCCCTTGGCCTGGTTTGTGTCCAACTTGCAGGGACTTATTTCCTTTGGGCCCTAAGTATGAGGGCCCATCCTCATTTTCATGGCTGGTTTTAAGTGGCTAGGACTAATTTTGAGCTGCTAACTTAGACAAGGGAGCTGGTCACCTGGGCAAATGCTTGAGATTTTTTTTTTTTGTTTTGTTTTCATGTCTCTACCAAGTGGAAGCACAGGCCAAGTTCCCCTCAAGTTGTACTGAGGTTTGTGAACCTTTTGGCATCCCTGGGCTAGAACTGTACCAGGTAATCAGTATTTCATGATCCTCAGCTAGGTGTGAAATTTTAATCAAAGGAATTTTATTTTTGCAAAACTGTCACTCACCACCAGGCTTGTCACAGAGCATTAATCCTCATATCCATTGAGGTTCAAGATGAATCAGGTAATATCGAAGAGAGTGTCAGATCCAATACCTCTTCTAAGAAGGCAAAAATATATTGGAGGAGCTCTGATACTTTTTTTTTTTAAGGAGAAAGTATAACAAAAATTCTGAGTGTAACCCTTTCTTCAAGGCTTAATTACCATCCATTCTAATTGCAAGACAAAGGCAAAAGAACCCTAGTCTGGGCCCAGCAAGCAGAGGCAAGAAATTATAAGATTAAGAACTGGAAGAGACATTAGGAAGCATCTAGTCTGATCTCTCCATCTTACACTTGAGTAAATTATAAAGCTCAATGAGACTCAATGACATGCCAAAGGTCATCCAGGGAATAAGCTTCCAAGTCATGCTGCTGGCATGCTGGCTCCTATCAGCAGAACTATCAGCATCTCCAAGCCATTCACTGC
Organism: Antechinus flavipes; assembly: GCF_016432865.1. Classification (NCBI taxonomy): domain Eukaryota; kingdom Metazoa; phylum Chordata; class Mammalia; order Dasyuromorphia; family Dasyuridae; genus Antechinus; species Antechinus flavipes. Next base: position 33,678,174 of record NC_067402.1, on the reverse strand, counting down.
CCTTTCAACTAGGGCTCCCCATTGATGCTCTCTTTTCTTATTAGAATGCAAGCTCTTTGAGGTTCCTTGTCTTGCTTGTTGGATCTGTATTTATTGTACCTTAGCAGAGTGTCCAGTAAATACTAAATAATTAATAAATATATTTTCCTTCCTTCCTTCCCTCCCTTCTTTCCTTCCTTCCTTCCTTCCTTCCTTCCTTTCTTCCTTCCTTTCTTCCTTCTTTCCTTCCTTCCTCCTGCCCTCCCTTCCTCCCTCCTTCTCTTCTCCCTCTCTCCTTCCTTTTGTCCCTCCCTCTCTTCCTCTCTCCCTTCCTCCCTCCCTCCCTTCCTCCCTTCCTCCCTTCTTTCCTCCTTTCTTTCTTCCCTCCCTCATTCCTTTCCTTTCCTTCCTTCCTTCTTTTCTTCCTTCCTTCCTTCCTTCCTTCCTTCCTTCCTTCCTTCATTCTTTCACACAGAGGAGTGAAGATTATAACTCCAAAGTCTTCAGAGAAGGAGAGAAATTTTATACATACATATACACACACATATATCTAATACATACACATGTGTATGTGTATGCATCTATGTACATAGACATGCACACTTGACAAGGGTCTTGCAAACATTAATGAACTTTTAATAGAAAAGAAGTTGGGGTGGGAAGGAGGTAAAGGAGGAAACTTCCTACATTTATATATCAAGGTAAAGGGCACAGAGTAGGGATTCTTAAGCTTTTCTATGTTTTGATCCTCTTTGCCAGTCTAATGAAACCTATGAACCTCTTCTCAGAATATTTTTTTAAATAATTAAAGTAAATGCTAAATTCTAGTAAGAAGTTAAGAAAATTGAAGGTGTCTTTTTTCCATCCAAGGTCACACATCTAAAAAAAGAAAAAAAGATGGACATTCATGAATATAATTTCTTCTTGAACAGGTAATTTGTTGTTATATATTTTGAATCTTTCCTGATGTTCTGGGGGTACATGCCAGTGTTCTCTTATGTTTTGTTTTATTTCGTTCTCTATTCATTTTCTGTTTTTTTTTAAAACAATAAAACAAATTTAACTTAAAAGGGCTAAAAAGCAGAACTTTTAAACTTGTAAGGCAGTGAGCTCGACTTTGGTTCCTGTTAGAATTAAAAATATATATTATAAAGCTCCAATTGCACTCTCTCAGCCACTTATATTAGAATATGTTATTTTCTAAGAAGAGGACATTATGGAATCTTTTTTTTTTTTTTTTTTGATTCTGCCTCTAAGTATGTGGGACAATATATTGCTTCTTTATGGAGGAGATGGCTGGGGAATGTAAGAGAAGAGGAGGGATATACTGATAGAAGGGCAATAACTGACAACAGTCAGCGGTTACTCACCGAGTTAGATGATCAGTGGATCATCTTGGTTTTTGGTCAAGAAAAAAAATAAGGAACCAAAGTTGGGCCTGTTAATTTTGCTACTTTTTGGTGGATCAAATATAGGCTTCATGGGAAAAGAGGAAGAAAATGATGAATAAAGTTAAGTTTGGGATTGTGGTGACTAACAATATTCTTTCTCTAACTCTCCCCACTCCCACAAGCCCAGAGCATTCACTGAGTTGACTATCATAGTTATATTTTAAGAATAAGCAGAACACTTTCCCCTCTCCTTCTCTTTTAAGTTCCTTGAGGAGACTTGGGCTTACCTCTGATATTTATTTACTATGTCACCATGGACAAAAGTGTTAATAAAATTTTTTTTTTCCTGTGACAAATAGCAAAAATATGTTGTTAGGTTAGCGTACTGAAGGGAAATTCAGCAAGGGTGTCGTCTCTAGCTTCCTATTTAAATTAATTATTCTTGCTTGCCGGATGCTAAGCTCAGTTGTTTCCATAGTGTTCAAGGACTACATGTCCTATCAGCACTCTCTAAGTGTACCTAAGAGGCAAAGGCTTAGTCACGTCTCTGAACATGGACAGTCATTTTAAATCTATTTGCTCCTCAATTTAAAAAAAATATCTGAACAATAGAGCTAGCAGTGCTTACCTCACAGAGTTATTGTGAGGCTTAAATTTAAGGATAAGAGCTACACAAATGTAAGCTATTATATTACTTATATTCTATTTAATCTTTGGGAACTGCTTCCAGTCTTTTCTCTTATAATATAACTTCTGGGTTTGCCTCTTCACTGCCTGAGAAAGAACATCTTCAATCACTGGCACTCAAATCTACTCAACTGTTAATTGATAGCCTAGGAATTCTGTGTTGTCTTTTAGCTATTCGGACTCATGGTTCCTACTGATGCTGAACACCTACCTAAATCAATTCAATTCAATTCAATTTAATATTCATCTACCAAGAGCCTACTATGTAACAAGAATTGTGCTAAACACTAGCAATACAGGTAAAAAATAGTCCATGTTCTTCAAGGAAGTATCCATTTAAATATTTCCTAGAGATTTGATATAATAATAAAACTATAATGCTAATAAAAATAAAAATAATAAAACACATTCACATAGTACTTTCATACTTCATCATGCTTTCCTCATATTAAAGATCCAAAACAAGTCATAACAGCAGATTACAACCTATCTTCAACTTTTCATCCTCTCTGATGATTCACCAATTTCTTCCCATATAACATCTAATAGGTATAGTGTGTGGGGACAACATGCTTGGAAACCTTCCTCTGTATGTCAACGTTGAAGAGATACAAATGGCATATTCAAACTGGCCATTGATCATCCCTTCCTTATTGACTAGACCACTCACACAATTGTCTGATAATATTGTTTCAACTTCTTATTTATTATTTTTTTTGTAAACACCATGTGCTTCTCTGTTATCCTTTGAGAGGTCCATTATTTTGACTCTTCAGAAGCTATGGTCTTTGATGATTTGTAGCCATATAATATTACCAGAAGAATGTCAATATTTAAATAAAAAAATTAAAATTAAAAATTAAAAAAATAAATAAAAGTTTGGGTATTTATTTTAGGGACATTATGATTCCTGTTTTATAGATGTGGCAGCTGAAGTTCACAGAATCAGTCAATAATTAACAAGTATTTATTTATTTAAAATATGTTAAAGTATATGTTAAATCCAATATATGTATACATATTTATACAGTTATCTTGCTGTACAAGAAAAATTGGATCTAGAAAGAAAGAAAAAAACCTGAGAAGGAAAACAAAAATGCGAGCAAACAATAACAGGAAGACTGGAGTGCTATTAACAAGCATTTATTAAGCACCTAGTATATGGGAGGTACTTTGCTGGTACAGAGAATGAAACAATACCTACAGTAAATACCATAATTATTAGCTGTCAGTATCAGATCTCGAACTAAGGACTTGTGACCTAAATCCCCTTACAATATCAGGGTTTTTTTCCTACATATCATCAAAGTCAGCTTTGTACAAGAAAGCCATGTTTGTCCGAAGGCTAGCACTCCTCAATCTTGGGAAGTTCTAATATAAAGAATTAGCAAAGGACAAGAGATATATAATTTATACTTATTCTTTTCCAATTCTGTATTTCAAAGCAGATTTCTTTCTCCACTCTGCGTCAGTCCTGACTAGATGCTTCTGGTTGGGAAGATGAAGTTAGTATTTGTGATGCATCTAATTGGGATGTCTGGAGAAGACTGTCTTCAGGAGATAGAAAGCTAGAGAAGGTAGCTCTGGTGCTTCTAAAATCATTTTTTCCCCTATATGAGATCTCCACCAAAACTTTTTCTCTCTGGGACTCTTTCCCGAGCAACACTTCAGCTGAGAATGTGAATCTTCCTTCCCCACCCCCTGCCCCCAGTACATATGCTACTTATCGAATCTAAGAATAAAAAAAGAATGCAATTTCAAGAAAGCTTTTAGAGATTTCAATTTTCTCAGAAAAAAATAATAAAAGGGAGGGGATGTAGTACTAAGTGTCATGCTGAGTGTTTGCTATTTGACACTTAGATGTCATTAATGGTTAAGCAGCACTCTTACTATTCTGTGGGTAGAAATAAATAGGGGCCCCACACATGTCACATGTTTAAATCAGTGATATTAAGATGCCCCACTTAGAGAAATTTGCTGACTGCACTAAACTTGCAGATTCTAAAGCAGCTTCATGTTGGGTGAAGGAAAGACATTTTTATCTATTTCACACAAAACAGTCTTGTTCCTTGTTTATTAACTGACAGCCTGGTTTGCTGAAGAGGTTGGAGGCATCCAAATGGGAGATAGGGAAGTTTAGCATTAAGGTACAAACTCAAGATGGTCCATGGTTATCCTGTGTACTTAGGAGCTTATTCTAAGGAAATACTTTTTTCCCTGAACAATTTGATTTTCAAAGTAATTTTAATATTTCCATTCTGAAATTGGGTGCAACCATGATTTAAGGTTAACTCCTAAGGTAAGGAAGTTATCCTTAGGGTCAAGGTCTTCATCATTCAAATCTATCTATATAATATAAAGACCAGCAAGGCAAAGGGAGAGAAATCTGTTACCTGAAGATCAGCCTACCTAAATTCAGAGAGCTTCCTCATCAGGTAGAGAGGGGGATCAATGTTTTGGTCATTGCTATTCTTGAAGGGCATCTGTTGAATTATAAAGGGTTTGTCAGTGGAAGGCACGCCTCCATTAATGGAGAGAGTACCCACAACAAAAAAATTATAGATTCTTGGGATACTAATGTATTCAATGAAATAGTTCAAATGAATGAGATAGTCGTGTGGCATTCAGTGTAGGTATTTCAGTTAGCATTACTCCAAATACATGTGTATTGTGGAATAGACTCATAAGTGGTCAATAAGCATTATTTATAACTTTTTTCGGAGGAATCGTGAAGTCCTTTGATATTTGGTGCAACCAATAGATCCCCTTCTCAGAAGATTTTTTTTTTAATATTGAAGGAAATGTTAAATTTCATTTAGCAGTGACTGAAAATAAAATGGATTTTTTTTTCCTATCCAAGTTCACAGACTCCCTAAAATCTAGGAATCCCCATTATGGAACCCCCTGACTATCACTGAAACTATGGTTGCAGGTTGAATTCTTAGTTTTTGACTATTACCTGGTATGTAACACTTTTCTTGATACTAGGGATTTATATACCTTGAAGACTCAATATCGTGGTTGGTAATAATAATAATAATAACAGTAACAATAGCTAACATTTATAAAGTGGTTACTATGTGCCAAATACTATTGCCTGTATCCTGTAGATCTCATTCAGTGTGTAATACACAGAGTGAGGCTGTTCAGAATAGTCAGTGCCCCGAGATATCTTTATGGAACTCGCAGAAATCTCACATGTATTGAGCATCTGTGTGCATTAACAGATCTTCAGGATTTTTTCTACATATATGATAATTATATTATGCAATATGTACTGTTGCATACATACAAATTATGGGTGTTTGTATTAGAGACATGCGAACAGTAAATTATTCTATTCATTTATTTCTTGATGAATTGTAAATGATTCTAATAACACTTACTATTCTATTCATTTATTATTTGAGAATGATTAGAAGTGAGTAGCTGCTTAAGAAGCTACTCCAGACTTAAAATTAAGATGATATTTGGTCTCTCCGCCCAGAAGGAGAAGTATGTGCAGATTCTTTCTTTCCATTGCTCAGATACCCACCCACCTTTTTGTTCACACATCCTTCACCCCGTGCCCATATGTTGTCAGTCTTTCACTGTTTCATGAATCATATTCTCTTCTTCCTTTCTTGTTCTTGTACTTGGGAGAATTTCAGAGTTTCAAAGACTTATCTAGTCCAACATTTTCACTGTATAGTTGGAGAAACTGAGTCTCAGAAAGATGCTATTTATACGAGCCCCTCAAATTGACTGATTTCCATAATTTTTTGAGGGACAGAACTGTTTTGTGCTATCAGTTTGAACTGGGCCCCAACATAGTACAAATCACCATGCTGACTGTTTAGTTCCTTATCTATTTAACCATATTAGAAAATACATATTTGGCCTTATCCTCCCCCACACTTCTCACTTTGATATATCCACCCAGCCTTCTTCTAGCTCAGACATGCATCTCACAGCTCACAGTAGTGGGAGACATGCTTCTCGCGGCTTACATATTCTCTCTTAAAATCTTCCCCTCCTTCCCCCCAACACCATTCCCCCAATACAACCTGTTCAGTTCCTATTTATGCATAACAGTACATATTAGGTGGATAAACTGTGTCTGGAGGTACACAGTTTGCTGTTTATTCCCACACACACACATGCAGATCTATGCATCAAACGTGAGGAGAACATTCACTTTTGGTATATTCCTTTTGGAGACCTAAGAAAAATGTAACCCAGGAGGTGAATTCACATAAGTTTCCCTTTAGGCTATTTCTATTTCTATGCTTTTCCTTTGTAAAATGGTTAAGCGAGCAGGAGATTATTCAGTAACCAAATGGAACTGCAGGTTTGAAACATCTCTATTTGGGGATTTTTCAGGAATTCTCCTAATGGAAGTTTGGAAGGCAAAGCTGACACCTTGCTTTGTGATAGGAAAGGTTTCCTGTCCAGGCTCTTCCTTCCCTCAAATAAGTCACTCAGAGCCAAGAAACATTGCGTAAGAAAAACTCAAGAAGTGCAACTCCATTTTCTTTAATCAGGTAAAACTAAACCGGTTTTGTGGTTAAGCCTTAAATATGCCCATCTAGTCATGGTTGGTATTAGTCAATTGCCTCTAAAGATTGCTACACTGGTAACATGGTAAATGACTCCTTTTGGAGTCAAAAAATGGATATATTTATATGTGGACACAGGTACGTGGATGTATAGCTATTTATATATAGTTGCAAAGCATCATTACCAGAAAGTTAGTTTCAGAGTTAAAAAAAAACTGGGCTAAAATCTTAATACCCTGTGCTTATGTGACTTTGGGCAAATCACTTGGTCCCAGGAAACAAACTAAGACAGTATATTGGAGCATAGGCATTAATCTTCACTGGTAAAGTTTCTTCCAAAAAGTTGCCTTTATCAATGAAAACATAGGTTCAGTAATGAAAACAAATTATGTATGGAGAGACCACCTCCTATAATCATTTATGCATCTATATAAACAATAATGTATATATAACTGTATATTTATTTATACTTTTATATGAATACATATATCCATTTTCCTTTTTTCTCGTGTGTGTGTGTGTGTGTGTGTGTGTGTATGTGTGATTTTGTGTGAATGTAATATCTATGTAGGTTGCACTGGAACCAGCTCATTGGCTTAAGAGTACTGGTTGTTAAATTTTCAATATAAATATTTACACTATGGAAACAGGCAAATGTTACAAATTAGATTTTGATTTGTTTGATCAATTATCTAGACTTAGGAAAGTTATAGAGAAAATGTTAAATGATGAAGATTAAACTCAAAAGTGTTTTGCATGTACTTTCCCCATCTACTGGCCCCTCTCCCCAAGAGCAGGTTATTCAATATTTATTAACACACCATTGCATATACATATGAATGTATGCAAATATATTTATATATATAACAATAATAGAACATGCAATATAATAACACAATTACAAAATCTATATGTAATTTTTTTCTTATTGATTAAAGGAGACATTTTCCCAAAGCTTTTTTTTTTTTTTTTTTTAATGAGAATAAAAGATTCCAATGAAGCACATGGATCAAAACGATCTTGCTTTATGTCAATTTGGTATCTTCCAGTGTGGCTTTAGTGGAGAGAGTTCTGGACTTTGAGTTAAGAAGTCAAGTTTAAATTATACATTAAACACTTATTATCTATGTGAACCTCAACAAAGCCCTTAGGATCTCTAAGAATCAGTTTCTTGTCTGTAAAATTGGGATAATAGTTGTATTTGCATTACAGGTTTGTTGTGAGCATTAAATGCATTAATGTGTACAAGCATTTCATGAGCCTTACATGCTGTATCAATGTGAGCTGTTATGATCATTCCATTTCTTGCCTTTCCTAATTCTTAATAGCCTTTAATGTAACTATTCGAGCAAAGTCTCACAGATGACAAACAAAAGAAAGCAAGAAGATCTTATATTTGTCCAATGAAAATGTCTATTTTTCTCAAGGGATGGAGACTCCATAATTTGGAGTAAGGACACTGAGAGCAATTGTGAATTATTGGACTTTCCAGATTAGAAGGGATGTGAAGAATAATTAACAAATAACAAAAATATCGAGGACTCTCTATCAGGCAAATGTGTTTTACTGCATAATGATAAAGAGACTGGAGCAGTGCAGTGGAGTGTAATCTAACAGTATAATGAGTACTTTTCTATAGTTCTCTCCATGTTAATGTTGGAGGGATTGCACAGCCTTATGGCCTTGAACCAGGCAGGAAATGTGTTCTCTATTGTTGTGTCCCTGATTGGAGCTCCACCCTCACCTCCCCACCCACTCTGGCCCCAGTTAATGGCTTGTGTTTTATCCCAATGTATCTATTAATATAGCCCTTAATCCTCTCATACATTTTTGTTTAACCTAATGAATGGAGAGGACAAAGCGAGCCATGCCAGTCAATGCCAACCAACATTGTTTGTAGCATCCTTCAGTGAGCATGGAAGAGATTGATAAAGTCACAGGCAGGCAGGATGAGTGTAGCATCCAGAGACCAAATACTTATTGTCCTTTACCCGTACAGGAACAATGGAATTAAGTATGTAGTTCATAGGATCATGGAATCCAAACCATTTGTTTTACAGATGATGAAACTGACTTAAAATCTTAACTTCTTAAGGGAGAGAGGCTAAGTAACTTTCTTAGGTAATGTTTATTATGTGCAAGATTTTTTTTTTTTTTTTGGTGGGGGAGGAAGGGAAACCTATAGTATCATGTATATAAAGAATTCCAACTGGAAAAACCACCTCTTCCTTTTAGTTTCACAATAGAATTTTATTTTTCCATTTACATGTATAGTTTTCACTATTCATTTTTGGTAACATTCTGAGGTCCAAATTTTTTGTCCCTACATCTCTTACTTCTCCCCTTCCCAAGACAGTAAGCAAACAGGTTTTACATGTACAATCATCTTGGACATTTCCATTTTAGTCATGTTGTGAAAGAAAAAATCAGAGCAAAAGAGAAAAACCACAAAGAAGAAAAAGCAAAAAAAGAAAAAAGATTCAGTTTCCATGGTTCTCTCTCTGAATGCTGAGAGCATTTTCCATCCCAAGTCCATTGAAATTTTCCTGGAGTACTCTATTGCTGAGAAGAACTATGTCTGTCACAGTTGATCATCACATAATCTTGCTGTTACCGTATACAATGTTCTCTTGGTTCTGTTCACTTCTCCGCATCGGTTCCTGTAACCAATCTTTCCAGTTTTTCTGAAATCACCCTGTTGATCATTTCTTATAGAACAATAATATTCCATTACATCCATATACCACAACTTATTCAGCCATTCCCCAATTGATGGACATTCACTCAGTTTCCAGTTCCTTGCCACTACAAAAAGATCTACTACAGACATGTTTGTACATATGGGTCCTTTTATGATCTCTTTGGGATATGGGTCCAGTAGAAACACTGCTGGATCAAAGGGTATGTGTGCTCAGAAACTACCTTTCCTAGGAAAATCAACACCTATATTGCAACTACAGTCTAGAAGCTAAGTGATCTGCCTAGGGTTACAGAAAGCATATGCTGGAGGTCTGGCTTGAGTCTGGGTGTTTCTGTGTCCAAAACTGCCTTTCTCTCCACTATATCTCCCTAGAGCTATTAAGACAAAATGAAAATCAATCTTTCCTCTTAATGAATTTACATTCTACGTGGGGACTCAACACATAAATAGGTAAGGAAATATGTGATTATTGGAGGGACAGAGGACTAGGGCATCAGAAAAGACTTCCCACTGGAACTGGCACATGAACTGAGCCCCGAAGAAAGTGAAAAAAACTAAAGGATAAAAGTGAGGAAGTAGGTCATTCCGGCCATCAGAAAAGGTCAGTGCAAAAGGAAGCAGGAAATGGAATGTCAGGATGGGAACAAGAAGTTGGTCAGTTTGGCAAGAATGGAGAGTCCAAAAAGGGGATCATGAAAGGGACCTCTGAGTCCACACTTTTATTTTACACATAAAGAAACCCAGGTGGAGAAAAGTTAAGTGAATTTTTCAAGATCACATAAATAGTAAGCAATGAAGGCAGGATTTGAATCTGGGGCTTCTGACTCCAAAGCCAGTTCTCTTTCCTCTGTTTCATCCTTCCAATTTTCTATTGGAGGCAGGTCGCAGATTCTTCTTTCCTTAATTAGAAAAGTATGTGACAGATATGCAGTTTAACCTTTCAGCCACAGGGCAATGACTTGATACCTAGTCCCATCTGAAGAAGTATTTGGGAAAAAAAGAAAAAAAAAAAAACATCCAATGGTATCTTCCTCAGCTTGTATCAAAGTTTCATCCCTTGGGATGCTTAGATAAAAGGCCTGGTTTTGAAGAAGCTCAATTCCATGGGCAAAAGCAGCAGACAAGAGGATGCAGGATCTGAATGAATGAACAGACAAATAGATGGACAAGATAGATGGATAGATTAACAGATAGATAGACAGTCAGTCAGGTAGACAAACATATAGAAACAGTCAGACAGATAGACATAAACACACATACATACAGATAGATAGACATACAGGTAGATAAACATATAGACAGACAGACATAAACATATAGATAGATAGATACATAGACTGATAAATAGGCAGAAGATAGATATATAGATAGAGATTGATAAATAGATAGACAGACAGATAGATAGATAGATGGACAGACACACAGGCAGACAAATACATAGGCAGTCAGACAGATAGATGGACAGACATACTAATCGACTGATAGACAGATAGACATACAGATAGACCAACAGACATATAGATAGACAGACTGATAGACAGACAGGCAAACAGACAAATAGGCAGATAGATAAGTAGATAGACAGACTGACAGGCAAACAGGCAGATAGAAGAACAGACAGATAGATAAACAGATATAGAGACAAACAGAATAGGCAGTAGACAGACAGACAGACAGATAAATTGATTCATTCCCAACTCTGATGTATATAAAAAGCACAGGGCCAAATTCTCTCTCCATTTTGCACTGAAGATATCTTCTCTCTCAATTAAGCATTCCTCCTTCATCCCAGGAGCAGCACCCCCACTGATGTCAATGGGAGTTCTGCATTCAAAACCACTGAAGCAACTGCAATTAAGATGAGTGTTGGGTAAAAGAACGATTTGGTGTGGATACAGAGCAGAGAAATTCTGCCCTTAGCAACTGGAACCAGGAGGGTGGGGAGGGAGCTAGGTGAGTTCACCCTACCTGAGTTGCAAGCTCATGACCAATCCCTCCAGATTAGAGAGGCATTGGAAAGGCTTGGGCTCTTCTAACCCTACAGATGGCCAGAAGGTGATACAGGCTGACCTCCTATTCTACCCAGTCATTATGGATGACAGGTGGGATTATTCATTTATGAAAACTGTTGAGAAAATAAAGTATTGATCATACATGTGAGACTTTTATGTGAGTCAATTAAATTAGTACTGTACCTTTCCTCCTAGTAAAATCAGAGTGCCATTACTGTATGGAAGTATAATGTTCCATAATGTTTTTATTGTGAGACAGGGGATATGTCTTACTACACTCAAAAGTACAGTTTACACATGACTATAAAGTTAGTTGTAATCCATAAACAGGCGATATACATCTTGGATGTCTCTTCTAAGATCAGTTTAAAGGAAAATTCTTTATTCTCTTAGCAACACCATAAGAAATAGGATTGCCTCCAACCCCTCAAAAAAAAAATCCTAATCTTGGCTAATTATTCCACATCGAAAGGCAATAGAACATTCTATTATTCTAATATTTAAAGGAGAATAAAATCTTTGCCAAGCGTTTATGATATATGACATTGATATTTTAATCTTCTTCCAAAGTAGTGAGTTTACATTTATCGGTTTCCGACGCTTCACAGCAAAGAGCTGGGCTGTGCATAGAGAACAAGAAACTGGTTCTCACTGAATTCTTGACAATACAATAGAAAACAGCTCAATCTGTAGGCAGATTATGTGTTTCCTGGGTTTTCTTAGGGTGGCTGGTGGCTTGGAACTCGGTACAAGCAGGCACAGTACGCAAGCATTTTCACTTAAGGCTATTTGGAAATGTGTCATTTAAAATGTGGAATCCTGGCATAAGATTTTCACGCTGAAATTTTTTCAAAACTATCGAAAATGTGTCTTATTTGTGAAAATGCATCTTATTAATCCATTGTGATATAAAATAACAGCTGCTAATATGATTTTAAAGTTTGTAATGAAGTGCTTTGAAATGTCTGTACCTTGGATCACGATAGCACAGCTAACAACCGATATTTCATGAAGCCTTAATGTGTGCTTAAAGGTTTCCTGCAGTCAATTAGGAATTTTTGGATTTCTGTTTTTTTCTGACTTTTGTACCTATTAAAAAAGAATCAAGAATTAGAGTTGATATCAAAGATTTCCTTTCCTTTCAAGTTTCAGTTTTTAAATTTGAGTGTCTAATTCTGAAGCACTAGACAAATGCCGTCAGTGACTGTTTACTATAGACTCAGCGGCAAATATTTGACTACTAAAGTGGTATGGGTTGGGAGAATCTGTATGGGGAGATGGCACAAAAATTCTGTACCTGCAAGTGAATTTCAGAACATCATTTCCTCCCCTTGTGGCTTGCTGTGGTTTTGTGTAAAAACAAAAACAAAAACAAAAACAAACCCAAACAAAAAAACCCAAACTAAAAACTAAATAACATATTCATAGAGGACTTATAAGTAAGCATATTCAATATATTATTTTATTTAACTATCATAACAAATCTGTCTGGAAGGTAATAGAGATATTGTAGTTCCCATTTTACAGATAAGAATGCTAAGGTTTAGAAAAACTGAGCAAGTTGCTTATAATCAGACTGATAAGTAGGTGTCAGGTGGGATCGGAACCTAGTGCTTCTTTTCTAAATCTGACACTTTAGCAAAGGAGTTCTTAACCATTTTTTGTGTGTGTCATGTCCACTTTTGGCAGCCTAGTGAGGCCTAGGGACCTCTTCAAAGATTAATAATTTTACATACATAAAGCAAAGTATATAAGATTGTCAAGGAAATTAATTTTGTTGAAATAGTCATTGAGTTAATTTTTATAAGCCATGTACATAGACTCCAGGTTAAAAACACCTAAACAGAATAACACTATTCTACATGACTTTTTCTATGATTCATTAATTCTATGAGGTTCTTGATTGAAGCTACTAATCACTGTAGTTTAGGAAAGAGAAATTAATTGGAAATTTTTTTAAAATCTTCATTTCCTAAGTGGAGCAGGGGATAGAATGCTGGACCTGGAATCAGAAAATCTCATTTTCCTGAGTTCAAATATGGTTTCAGACACTTTCTGTTTGCCTCAGTTTCCTCACCTGTAAAATGAGCTGGAGAAAGAAATGGCAAACCATTCCATTTTTTTTTTGCCAAGAAAACCCCAAATTGGGATTGGACATAATTAAAAATGGCAGGACAAAAACTTCAGTTTCCTATTTTATATTAGGAGAATGTGACATCTAGCTAAGGTGGTAATGCAAATTAAGGATCTCAGCTCTCCTGTATATACCCCAGCAAAGATCTAAAAGAGCATCAGATGTACAGTGATCAAAAAGACTAAAGATACATAACTCTAAACTCCTCCATCTTAATGAGAATATGTGAGAAGAGGATCAGAAGCCTGGAAGCTCCAGGAGAGGAGTCCCAGGGGAGGTAGAAGTAAATGGGAATCTAATCAATAATCTGAAGCCTGTGGGCTCCTTCTCTGAGCAGAGACAAGCCAAGGGGCCTGGAGCTTACAGAAACTGAACTCTATAAGTTCTCTAAGAAGGGGCAACTTAGGAGGAAGCCTGAAGCCAGCTTGCTTTCACAAGGCTTGGAACATGTAGGATCTCTGAGAAGAATTATTCCAGGGAAGGTAGAAGCCAGAATGATATCTGATCATCAGGACCTGAAGCAAGTGGAATCTTAACTCTATGCTGTTGGAGCAATGGTGGAGGAAAGAGCCAGGTCCCATAAGTCCCTGTGGGGGACACTCACAGCCACAGTAGGAGACAATGTCAATTTGATGATGGTACATGTGCCAGGGGACCTTGTAAGAGGTCTGAGGACAGTACATTCTCTGACATCTGATTTGGACTTGTCAGGACTACAACAGGGAAAGGAACCAAGTTCTACCTGGGAGGTGTGCAAGAAAAAAGAATGAAGAAGGGCTAATCCACACATGTGGCCATCAGGAAAAAAAAGGAGAAACAAGAGGGAAGAGAGTGAGAACTAGTCCAATCACTCAGTGTGGAGAAGATGTAATCAAAGAGAGAATGCCCACTCCATCAAAAAATGGGAGAGGAGGCAGACTCTTGCCATAGTACAAAGATCCATAGGTTTAGGCTGGAGAAATATGCATAAACATAAAAAAAATCCTTCAATCAACAAATATTGTGCACCTATTATATGCCAGAAACATTCTAGGTACTAATCATACAAGTAGAGAGTGAAATAATCCCAACACAAGCAACTACATGGTGTTGTGGATCAGAGAGTGGAACCTAGAGCAAGGAAGATCTTAATTCAATTTCTGCCTCATACACTTGCTAAACTGCATGACTAGACAAGAAGTCACTTAACTTCAGTCTGCCTCAATTTCCCCATCTGTAAAATAAGAATATAAAAATATTACCACGTAGAAAGTATTGTTGCAAAATACAATTGAGTTAACATGTAAAATGTTCTGTAAGTATTAAAGCCCTTTAGAAATGCTGTTTTAATATCATTATTTGTCATCATTTTATAAGGACTTTATATTCTGATGGGATGAGTACATACGGCATAAATATAAAATGAATAAATACAAATGTTCATTATAAATAAATACAATAAATACAAATTTAACTACTTTATAGTTTTGTTTACCCATTTTATAATGAATAATGAGAAAATAAAACTATAAAGTAATTAAATGCAATGTATTTTGAGAAAGTATTGAAATTTTAGTAGAAGTAAGGGAAATCAGGAAAGGCAAAAGATAGCATCTAAAAATTTCATGTTAAAGAAAAAAAGAGACTCTATGAGGTGAAAGGAAGGAAGGAGCAAGTAACACTCATGTGTGAAATGATTTGTGCAAAGTTACAGAGGAAGTACAACTTAAAATAAGTAATTATAATAAAATAAAAATAAAGAGATGCTTTGGGGAAATAGAATCCCAAGAAGTAAACTCAAAACTAATATAAGTAGATCTTCAGTGAAAAGAATGGCTTGGTCCAACCTCCAAGAATGTATGGTATAAATGAAGTAAGGAATTCAAAACAAAACAAAACAAATTAGAATTGAAATGAATTTTCTCAATCAAAAAAAAGTTGGGGGAATAAGTGATTTAGAATAAAAAATATTCTTATTACATTTAAGTAGTAATGAGTTCCCTGAAAAGTAAAATGGAACAATCAGGACTCAATGATTTTGTGACAAAATCAGAAATATTATTAGAAGAGCATGTCTGATATCTATTACACATCTCCACTGAAAATTTCAGAACTGGATAGAGTATTTGTAACACAAACTTAAAAAAAACAAGAGAAACTTACAAACATACATTTGAGCAATATTTCAGAAGAGGCCAAATGATGATCAAGAATGCATTTTCTAATACTGCAATAAGAGATTTTGGAATCCCTTCAGAATGCCTCTGTCTTCAAGGGCCATAATGGAACAAGGGAAAGGAAAATGAGAAAGAATGAGGAGAAACTTAGTATTCCTAATAATTGGGTTACTCAAGAACAAAAGTATAAATACTAAAATTAAGGGATGAGGAGAATATTTATCTTTTGAGTCTGCCTCTTTATTTGAACCAAAGGAAAGTTGAACACACACACATATGTACACAATCATATAAAACACAATTATATTCACAGATGTACATGTTCATGTACATATCATATATGACAGATCACATGCTATATATAGGTACAAGGCACTTCAATTTTAGACTACAAATATTGATTATGCTTTTTTTTGCCACCTTTTTTAATAAAGAAAGAAGTGGGGAAGGGACAAAGAGAGGAAAAGGCATAAAGATGTGTTAGAGGGAAATACATAATAAGCAATCATAACCATGAATGTGAATGGGATTAACCATCCATAACACAGAAGCATAGCAGAATGAATTAGTAGATTTTAACAATAGATTGTTTGTGAGAAACAAAGTTTAAACATAAAAAAATCACAGAATTAAAAATGAAAGCTAAAAATAAAGTTTATTGTGCCTCAGGTTAATTAGAAAAAGCAGGGATGGCACAAGTAGTGTCAATAGTAAAAAATAATCCTGTTTTGAAGATGGCATTAGGGAAACTACATTACGCATAAACAGACCCTAAGTATGACAATGAAGCAACATCAGTAGTTAATAAATATGAACCAAATGGTGGCACATTCACGTATTTAAAAAAAATAATTGATTTACAGGGAGAAATAAATATTAAAACTATAATATTTGGATATATTAATGTATCCTTTTTCAAATTAGAGAAATTTATCCAGAAGACAATCAAGAAAAAAGTAAGGGAACTGAATAGAAGTTTAGAAAAATTAGGTATGATAGTTTCCTGCTAATTGCTGAATGGATATTGAAAGGAATATGCATATTGTTCAGTTATGTGAGACATCATTACAAAAATGGACTAGGGGCTAGGCCATAAAAATGCAGCAAAGCAGAAATAAGAAACATACCCTCCTTGACAACACAACAAAATGTAATCAATAAATGCATTTCAAGAAAGGATTAAAACTTACATGGAGAACATATAATCCTAAAAATAAGGGGATCAAGAAAAAATCATAGATTATTTTGTTCAGAAATAAGATGATATATCAAAAGTTTTAATATGAAGACAAATTAATCATTAGGCAAGGGAATATTTCTGTCATTAAAAACTTTCATTAACAAAAAATAAGGAACAAACTAATGAATCCAGGACATTCAGCTACAAATAAACCTTCCTGAAAAAATGAAGGGAAAAGAAAAGTTCTAGTTAAATGAAAAAAATTAGAAAAACTTTGGAACTCAGAGAAAACATAAAGAAAAATTTACTTGACAAGCAAACCTAACAGTGGTAGGTTTTTTAAAGAAAAAAAATATGATAAAATAGGCAAACCATCATGTAATATTTCAAATGGAGAGAAAAAATCAATAAGAAAAATCAAAATTAAAAAATGAGAGAATTTATATCCAATGCATAAAGGAAGTTATTAGAAACAATCTTGATCTGTCATATGAAAACAAAGCCATTAGCTTTAATGAAAATCAGCATTAACAAAATTAAAAGCTACTCAGATTAACAGAGCAAGAGATAGAGAATTTTAATAATTCAGTCTCATAAAATGAAATTTTAAAAATAATTTTCTAAAGAAATAAACTTAGCAACAGACAAATTTATAAGTGAATTCTAACAAACATTCAAAGAACAATTAATTCTAACATTAAAATAATTGTTCGCAAAAATACGGAAAGAAGATATCCTACCAAAATCTTTCTATGAGACAAATAAGGGTCTGGCAAGGGAAGAGATAAAACAAAGAAACAAAACTATGGATCATTACCTCTAATGAACATCAGTACAAATTTATTGAATACAATTCTAGCAAAGGGATTATGGAAATATATTAAAAAGATCATAAACTATGATGAAATTGGATTTATACCAAGAATATTGGGTTGATCCAATCTTAGAAAAATATATAAATAATCACATCTAGCAAAATGTAACACCTGTTTTTAAATGAAAAATTAAAAATCAAAGGAATACAGAAAGTGAAGTTTTCTAAGTGTAGTAAATAGTATCTAAAACCATGAATTATTATTAACTGTAATGGAAAATCACATTAGGACTTTCCAATTAGAACAGGGGTAAAGCAAGGATGTCTATGTCACAACTGTTAGTTGATATAGTTTTAGAAATTCTGACTATGGCAATAAGATAAGAAAAAGCAATCAAGGGAATAAATTAGACTGAGGAAATAAAATTATCATGTTTTGTAGATGAATGATAGTAGAGAACCTTAAAGATTTGATGAAAATTAATTGAAACAATAACTTCTGCAAAGCAGCAATACAAATAAATACACAAAACTTATCAGCCTTACTGGATATTACCAATAAAATTCAGGAAGAAAAGATTTTTAAAAAATGATTCTATTCCAAATAACTACAGGGGATACAAAATATCTGGGAGCTCACCTTGGGACACGGGAATTATATCATTACAACTACAAAACAGTTTTTACAAAAATAAAAGCAAATCATTAGAGAGATCTTTATTGCTCTTAGTTGGACAATGCCAATATCGTAAAAATGAAAATACGATATATATTAATTTACAGATTTAGTGCTATGTTGACAAAACTACCAAAGTTATATTACAGAACTAGACAAAATAATAAAAATTCATCTGGAGAAAAACAAGATAAAAATCTCATAGATAATAATGAAAAAGTGGGACAGCAAGAGAATTGTATCAAATCTCAAGCAGTATTACAAGGAATAATTATTAAAACTTTGTTGCTAGTTAAAGGAATAGAAAAGCTGATAAATACAACAGATAAGTAGTAAAAACCCACAAACCACTACGCAGAATAAAATAATATTTCATAGACTCAAAAACATCAGTTACTAGAGTAAAAACTCACTGTTTGGCAAAGTACTTGGTATAACTAAGAAAGGGGGAGCAGAGAGGAACAAGTATTATTAAGTACTACTATGTGTGAGATACTATGCTATTAAAAAGATTGCATATAAAAATGCTGATCATTTTATAATTTTTATCTTATTCAAATCTGGATAATATTTTAATTACTAGAAAGTAACCTGCAGCAATTAGATTTACACCAGTCATCATACTACACGCCACAAAACAATCTAGATAAAAAGGTTACATCTTAAACAAATCAGAGAAGGGAAGATGATATCCTTCATATAATGGATAGAAAAAGAACCTTTGATGAAACAAGGATTAGTGATAATCAAAAAAGATAACATGGATAGTTTTGATTCCATAAAATTGACAAGTTTTTTGTAGAAAAAAAATCAAAGTAGTTAGATTAGAACAAGAAAGGAGACTATGAACTAGACATCTTTGTATTCAATTTCTTGGATAAGGGATTGATGTACAATGTATCAGAAGAATTAATAAGTGAACAAAAGTCATTTCTCAATAGATAAATGCTGAAAGGATATGAACAAGCATTCTCAAAGGAGACATGTAAGCAATCAACAACCAAATGTGAAAAAATCACTAAGAGAAATGCGATGAAAACAACTCTGAGATTTCACATGGTATCCATCACAATGGCATCTATGACCAAAAAAAATTTTTTTTGCTGGAACTCTTGAAGGACATGCATACTAATGCACCATAGTTCATTAGATGTATGAATTAGGTAGATTTATGAATTAGTCCAACCATTCTGGACAGTAATTTAGAACTATGTCCCCCAGATCATTAAACTATCCATATCTTTTTGACCTCTCTCTACTATTATCAGACACATAGTCCAAAGACATCAGATACAGAAGAAAGGGACTCATATGTACAAAAATATTCATAATGACTTGAAATAAAGGAGGTACTCATTAATTGGGAAATAAACAAATAGATTATGATATATAAGTGTAGGAGCATATTATTGTATTGTATGAAGGGACGAAGAATTCAAAGAAACCTGGAAAGACTTGTGTGAATTGATAGAATGAAGTCAGCAGAATCAGGATAACAATTTCTATGAATACAACACTGTAATGGAAAGCAACTCTGAGAGACTTAGAAACTTTGATAAAAGCAAAGACCAATCACAACGTCAGAAGATCCATAATAAATTTGTTTCCCAATGTTTCGCATAGAAACATTGGATTGTGGTTGCAGAATAAGATATACATGCTTTTTGTTCCCATGATGGATGTACAAATTTGTCTTTGCTTATTTGTCACAAGATTGAACTTGTTTATAGGGATTGTTGTAGGAATTAGTATGTATAAGCAGGCAGGAATAATTGAGATGCAAAAGAGAAAAGAAAGAAAAATGTTAATGAAACATTTCACAATATATTAAAAGGATCAGATAAAAGTTCAGAAGGAGATACTGAACACTAGGGCAATGTTGATTTCCCCTATTTTAGATTTGATATAGACTTTAAAAAATAATTTCTATAAACTAGAGATTCAAGATTTTATATGCAATCATCTTTTTCTGTTCTATGTGTATTATGTTTGTTGCTGATTATTAAATTTATCATAAAAAGGAAAATTTAGAAAAAAATTAGTGATCAAAATACATCAATGACAGTGCAGAGAATGTAACCTGTTTGCAACAAATACGTTTCTTCTTGAATCAACAAGTTGGTTCCTTTTAAATGTAGAGTCTGAGAAGTACGTGGCCATTCCAGGCATTTTCATTTTATCAAATAGGTTTATGTTTAAATACTTAGAGAATAGCATTTAATTTGTTTTGTATAAATTTTATCTTGAAATTACACAAAGAGAGTCAATTCTATTAAAATTAATAAGCAACTATTGAGAATTTACTATGTGCAAGCACTCTGCTAAATACTAAGGCTATGACCCCTCCTTCTCTATAACTCCCTTTATTTTGCTGGAGAAATCAGAAAGAGAAAGTCTTCCACGAGGAGGAGGTGGCATTTCAATTGTGCTTTGAAAGAAACTAAGTCTTAAAGGCTAGAAATGGCTATTCAGAATGGAGACCTTAGAGGCCATCTAGTTCAATGACTTTGTTTTCTAGGTGGGGAAATTGATATCTAGAAAGGTAAAATGACTTGCCTAAAGTCATTCTGCTTGGTTACATCTTGAAATTGAATCTGTTCACTCCAAAAATCCATCATTTTTTCTATTGTACAAACATAATAGTAAGAATGGGGGTAGAGCAAGCTTCATTAGGGTATTCCAGAGACTTTCCAATAATTTCTATCCCTATCTTATTCTCTGCCCCCAGTCCCTAGAAGGGACCTTTCTCAAGACCATCGGATGCTAAATAAAAGACCTGTCCTTGTTGTCAGGGATTTCATCTTTACTAACTGGCATTTTCAGCCTTCTTGTGGGTTGCTTCCTTCTATTTATATCCTATTAAAGATAAGGTTTCAGCATAGGAAAGGTATTTGCTGTCAACGCAGACATCGGAACTTATGTAAATGATCATAGTCAATGGGTGACGTGATTTTTGTTTTATGAAATCAGAGTTTGTAAAAGCCTCCGTCTATGTCCCCTGCATAAAATGTCAACAACCAAAGGTCACGCTACCCAGATGGCTGCTTCTATAATCTGGCCATGGAGCAGTCCTTGCTCAAACAGAAGCCGGATTGGTGCAGAGATCAGCTGGAAATTCTTTTGTCTTTGAGACTTGTTAAGGTTATTTTGACCTTTACCTAAGAGGCCTCTTTTGAAAAATTTCCCCCCTCTTTATGAACAATTACCTGCCTAAAAGGGGTCAAAAGTCTTTTGCATTGTATCAGAGGTATTGTTTTATGTGGACTAGACACACTCCCTTATTACATTAGAACTTGACTAATGACCCGAAGGCTTTTGTCAGCTGTTAACCATAAAGGAGACCCGGTAAGATATCATAAAACTGGAGTGTGGGGTGAGTCAGAAGGGACACACCACTTGGGTAGGGTCAATGGGAAACGACATCATTCTGCTCATGACTTTCCAGGTGTTAATAGCCATGTTAATAAAAGCCTGGATGGGAGGCAAATGTTTCCAATGTCTACTGCTCTTGCTCTCCTTCCAGCCCCTCTTAATACTCTTGGGTGTTGTCTGTCCCAAAGTCATGCAGAGAGGGAAATTGATTAACAAGCAGGCAAGCGGGAGGTGGGAGCCAGATGCAGGAAAAAACATGTTGGCAAACAAAGGAGATGAAAAAGAAACTGTGAGCATTTATGCCCTGCCACCCACACTCTTTGGCTCAAAATCTTTTTTTCTTGCTGTTGTGAAGACCCAGGTCTATGGGGGCATACTAAAACTAAATAATATAATAACACCAACTGATATCTGTATAGCACTTGAAGATTTATAAAGTGCTCGACATATATGATCTCATTTGATCCTCACAACAAATCTTGTGGGGTAAATTCTATTATTATACCCATTTGACAGATAAAGAAAATAAGGTTTAGAGAGGTTTGATGTTTGCCTTACATCCAAAAAAAAAAAAACAAACAAAAAAAAACCCCAAAACTAGTAAGGGTATAGGAGAGGGGTTTTTAAGCCGGGCTCTAGAAATTTAAAAGTATATATACTGATTATTTTTTCAATATAATCAATTTTCCTTGTATATTATAGATTTATTTTATACCTTTAAGATCATTGTTTGGAGTTTTATTGATTGACAATATACAAAAAAGTTAAAAATCTATGATTCAGAAGAAGGTTCATTCCAACTTTAATATGCTATTTATTATATTACTTAATACTTCTCCAAGAAGGAATCTGATAAAATTATCTGAATAATTTCACTTTTGTTGAATTGTGCAAGTGATGGAAGAAGACATTGAGGGCTTTGGGGGAATGGTAGTGATGGTGATGAGGTATATAATATAATATAATATAATTATATTATATATTATAATTATATAATATAATATACAACCGCATTTCTTTATTTCACTGTGTCTGAGTTGTAGCTACTTGTGAGGAATGTTTCCAAGCATACTGTGTTTGGGGAGACAAAATGTGTGTGTGTGTGTGTGTGTGTGTGTGTGTGTGTGTGTGTGTTTCAGGCAGAGCTATGTAGTGTACACAAAACAGATGGAGAGAACAAAGTAATGGTTTGTGTGGGTGGCCTCATATTCATAGCAGTTCACTGAACTCCCCCATTTTCCCATCCTACTAACATGTCTGTGGCTGAAGCATTAGCAAAGCTACCTGCTTAAGAGCGTCTCCTGATTCCATCGCCATCTATGGCTCCATCGCCATCATCTCAGCATCAGCCCCATCAAACTAAAACCATCTTGACCAAGATGCAGATTCCAGTGCCCATTTAGCCAAGGAGCAAAATTGAGTGACAAAATGGAGCCTCCTTAGATGGTTTAATTGCCATTAGATTAACACAGAAGACCTTGATGTATAGATATCACAATTTTTGTGATCTCTAAATTACTTTACTTTCATGAGACTCATTTTCTTCATCTGAAAAAAGAGAAGGCTGGATGCCATAATCTCCAAAGTCCTTTTCAACTTTAATATGCTACGACTATGTGCATAAGTATGTATTTTTGTATATTTTTGGTTTTGTATAAATTTGTATAGTTGAATACATATGGATATAATAATGTATTTATATAATGTACATATGAATTTCAGCCTGCTCAGTCCAGATTATAAATGCACTAGGATTATCAAGTACCTTACATTTATATAGTACTCTAGAGCTATGAAGTACTTTGCATTTATATAATGATCTCTAGTTATTAAGTGCCTTCCTTCCATCAACCCAATGAGAGAGAAACTAAAAATGTTTGCCCCTGTTGTACTAATGAGAATACTGAGGCTTGTCAAGATAAAACATTCCCATAAGCACATAGTAATAACTATAGGAACTGAAATTTGGGACCAAAGTATTTGGACACCAGGCATCTTATTCCTACTTATACCTGATATTTTTTCCAAGTTGGTAGAACCTCATGGATCATGCACTCTGATGTTAAAACCTTCAAGAGCTCATTCATCCTCACAAGCAATGCTTGACATTTTGGAAAAGCTCCAGAATTTTAATGACCTTAGAGTTTCATCAAATTTGTTTCCTTATATCATCTCCCTGCCTTCCCTTTAAGTCACTGTTGGTCAACACTTAATAATTTTTTTTTTTTTTTTTAGCAGAGAAGAATCTTGGACTCTTTTGATAAATATCGATTCTCATTGGACAATTTCTCTTGATTTTTCAGTTCAAAAAAGAAAGGAAGGTGGCACTAGGGAGCAGTCTAGGGTAAAAAAGAAAAAAAAATCTCAAAAATGAGTGGGTTTTTTTTTTTTTAACTAAACTTAAGACCCACAAATTTCCAAGTGTAGAGAAAATCTCCCAAGATGAAGGCTTCCGTGCCTTAATTAAACAAATGGACTTCTTGTCAATCCCAGATGTGGTAGCGGTCATTTCTTAGGTTTTATTTGTGGGTCCTAACTTTAGTACTGCTTTGCTCATCCTTTCCTTAATTCCACATTTATGTGTAGAAAGTGACATTATTTATCATCTAGGAACTAGCAATGGCATTGTACATTGTATATGTATGTATATATAAACTTTCTCTAATATTTTTCTCTGAGATGTCCTTAGATCAAATATTCCCACCTAATTTTCCTTCTCTGGTCGTTTTTTCTCTGTTTTTCTCTTTCCTCTTCTTTGCATTGGTAGATATTTAGAAACAGAAGCCCAGCTTTGCTATTTATTACCTTTTTCGACCGCTGTTATTGTTGTTGAGTTATGTCTGATTCCATTTGTTTTTTTGTTAGTTTTTGCAAAGATAATTTAAAGATAGGGAAAAAGAAGTAAACAAGATTAAGTGACTTGCCTACGGTCACACGGCTAATTAAGTATCTGAGACTAGATTTGAACTTGGGTTCTCCTGACTCCAGGGCTGACACTGTATGCACTATGACGGCCACCTAGCTATCTCACTTTTGACATGTGTTTTGCCGATTATGATAATCAATTCCAGAATTCAGATTGTAGACAAAACTTCATGCTAAATTGATCTAACTTCAGGGTTTAATAATAAGTACCAGCTGATTTTAGTGACCTATTCATTTATAAAAGATGAATAAGGAAAACCTACATCCTCTCCACTTCTCCACCATTCTACATCCCTCGTGCAGCAACTAGATGTAATGAAGTGCTTCCTATATGAATATGGCTGAATACCAGGCCACTTGCTCTGCTAAGGTGACTAACACGATCCTTGCATGTTAGGGGTTTGTGAGGTTTTATACTTAGGGAGACAAATGGAGCTGTCCATTCTAGGATAAACCCACTCTAGCTGTGTTTGAATGCTCTAATCTTAAGTAAGTAAGATCATTCTGAAATAAGCTGAGGTGCTAGTATTCTTTTTGTGTCTGGGGCTAAACACATGGCTATTCATCAGTTTCTCCTAATTATTTCTATTTTCATGCTCCCCCATTCAGCCAAGAAATCTGATATAAGCAACTTATGTTATTGAGTTTCAATTCCTCCCCCCCCCCAAAAAATGGAGGAAATCAGAGTTTTTTAACCTTTTTTGTATCATGGATTCCTTTGACAATCTGATGAAATCTATGAAACCCCTTCCCAAAATTAATGTTTTAAATACATAAAATAAAATATTAAAAAGGGGGAGGAAATGGGAACTTATTAAGCACCTACTATCTGCCAGGCAATGTACTAAGCACTTAACAGATATTTCAATTCATCTTCACAACAATCCTGGGAAGTAGGTGCTGTTATGACACCCATTTTATATTTGAGGAAATTGAAGTAGAGGTTAAATGAATCACCTAAGATCACATAGCTACTGTCTGAGGATGGATTTAAATTCAGGTTTTCCTGCCTCCAGACAGAGTGCTCCACACTCTTCGCTACTTTGCTGCCCAAGATTATGAAGAAAACCACCAATATCGAACACAGTTTTCCAAATATGTTTTTTTTAAAGAACAAACTCATAGAAATCAAGATTAAGAAGCCCCCTTGAAAAGATGATCTCCAAGGTTCCTTCTAGCTCTCGTATTCTATGATCCTATGATGAAGAGTAACCTCATCCTTTGATTTAATTTGTTCTAGTGTGTGTATTTATAAGTACAGAGAATATATTTCAGGGTGAATTGGTAGTGTGTGTGTGAGTGAATGGACCCATGTGCCTGCGTCTGTATTTTTAGGCTTACATTTGGAAAATTATGTCTTCTTCTTTTAATAAGTTTCTAGGAGACAGAGACTATGTCTCTGACCACTCACCTAGGACAAGATTTTGGGAATGAGATTCCAGTTTTGATTTTGATTAAAAATTTCTAATGCAAAAACCAAGTTAAAACATGTGCCATTTGGTGCCATGTAGAAATCGGCAGAACTAAATACTGTCATGCCATGATTGCTATTTTGGGAAAGGCTGCTGCTGTCACTGAAGAATATGGATGACTCCTTTCTCTTATCTTCTTTCTCTTTGGAAGGATCTTGAAAGCAAACAAAATAGAATGACAAAGTATAAAGGAATGGAAGGGGAGGGAGGGAGAGAGAGAGAAGGAGAGAGAGAGAGAGAGAGAGAGAGAGAGAGAGAGAAGAGAGAGAGAGAGAGAGAAAGAGAGAGAGAGAGAGAGAGAGAGAGAGAGGGAGAGAGAGAGAGAGAGAGAGCGAGCAAGAGAGAGCGAGAGAGAGAGAGAGCGAGAGAGAGAAGGAGAGAGAAAGAGAGAGAGAGAAGGAGAGAGAGAGAGAGAGAGAGAGAGAGAGAGGGAGAGAGAGAGAGAGAGAGAAGGAGAGAGAGAGAGAGAGAGAAGGGGGGGAGGGAGGGAAAGAGAGGGAGAAGGAGGAGGGAGAGAGAGGGAAAGATAGAGACAGAAAGACAGAGACAGAGAGACAGAGAAAAGAAAAAACACTGTTGTAAAAATAAGAAGAATTAAAGAATCCAAAGCAGATGTTATGCTGGAAGCTAGTACGTGCTATAGTACCACCTGTGCCCACTTAATTCCATCCAAAATAATTTCCTCTGCAGTTACCATGAAGAAAGACAGAGATTCAGTGACTTCAGAGTCTTTTGGAGGAAGAAAGTGAATTATGCCAGGGGCTCCAATATGGAGCTTATTTTGGAAAAGAGTGAATAATTTACTGCCAATTGAGTGGTCCCTTTCTCTTTTGCTTCCTTGGTCAGAGATCCCTTCTCCAGCCTGCCTTTTTATTGGGGGTGGGGGTGGGGGAATGGAGAACTGCTTAGCTGGGACACAATGGTTTGTGTCTGTCATTACACATCTGCTACTACTGGCCCATTGTGAAAATTCCACAAGCCAATGGTTTCCATTAAGTGTGACCTTGGAGGCAGAAGGACCTGGATTTGAATCTCTTCTTTGATATTTGCTAGCTTTAAGACACTGGCCATGACACTTGACTTCTCTGAGATTGTTTCCTCAGCTGTGAAGTGGGAATAATAGCAGCACCCCGCAAGATTGTTGGAGGCTAAAATGAGATAAATGTAAAAAAGCTATATCACTGTGAGCTATTATTATTATTAACTGTGTTTAATGTGACATGGATTAGAATAAAAAGAGAGGTAAAATCAAGTGATTTTCTATTCTCCTTCCATTGTTCTTTCAAATGTTTCTTGTCTTGGGTTTTGTTTTATTGCCTGCTACCACCATGATTCTTTGTACTTAGTCTTTGTTTAATCCATAGCTAACCTCTCCCTTTTTTTTCTTGGTTATAGTGATTTGCTTCACTTATGAGGCTCTACCACCCATATGTGCCAAGTCAAGTGAGGGACCAGTTTCCCATTTGCTCTCTGTATGACCTCAATTAAATCATTTGTTCTCCCTTTGGGCCTCAGTTTCCTCATCTGTCAAATGAGGGCTCGGATTTGGTAGCCTCAAATGTTCTTTCCAGCTCTAGATCTATGACCTCATGAACTAAATGGCAGTCTCTGGGCTTGACTCTGAGAGTAAGGGGTCTTCTGTTGTTGAGCCCATTTCAAGATGGAGTGAATTACCGAATGAGTCATTTCAACTTCATCTTCAAAAACAAATTGCCTGTGAAAGGATACATTTCCTCCTTGCTTGCCATCATTTTTCTTCTTGAAAAGTTGCTGGTTCCCATTAATGGGTGTAAATCATAAAACCTAACTGCTCCTGAATAGAGACAATTTTTGGAGTTGATGTGGGTGACCCAGTAATTCACACAGTTTGTGACAGTGGAAATTGAATATGAAGTGTCAGCTGGGTGAAACACATCCAAGCGAAGGCTGCAATGGAGAGTAAGTGCTGTCCAGGGCTCAAGTGATTTGTGGATGTTTTTGATTGGTCTTTTGGCTTGGCTGTGTTCATCCCTCTTCCGAGAGGAGGGATCATCTTTTACATCTCCTCTGTTGAAGTTCCCCTTCTTGAGTCCTTGAAAGAGACTAAGTAAGGTTGTGCTTTCAGCCTTAATGGGTTCTCCACATCTTGCATCTCCTAGACCTTCCCGCATGGGTGTTTATTTCTGCTGAAGATGCAAGAAATTCTTGGAAGATGAAGTTGGGATTTTAATATGTCCTTCTCCAGAAAACCTGGGATGCATTCTGACTTACCCTATGGAAAATCAGGACCTGCTAAGGTTTTTAGTGGGTGGATCCCCAAAGCACAACCACTTCCAGCTTCTTGCATTCCTTTTTTTAATCTTGGTAGGTAATCTGATCAATGCATCAGTGTCAAGGAAACAAAGATACACATATACAAACAAATTTATACATTAAATAAAATAAAAAGAAAGATGATTTGAATTTGAGCCCTCTCCCCCCATCTATTGCATATGTTTGGAGGAGCCAACATAATTCCCTTAGCTTTTTACCTTCCCCATTATGTCTCTCAACCTTTCTGGTTCTCGCTATTGAAACTTTTTAAAAAATCCATAATGATTTTGAGTAAATACATACATATATACATAGATACATACATATATATATTTGCTTTCTTCATTCTACTTCCCTTCTTCTACCTCTAAAATATTTGATATGTCATTTGATAAACTTAAATTTTAAGTAATTTATTTTTACTTCTTTTAATTAATTAAATTTTAATTTCTATTCTAATTCACAAATATTTTGGGGTTTTCCCCCCTTGGATTGGTAGTCAAATTCTTTTTGCAGATCTACTGTTATTCTAAAAAATAAACAAAACAAGAGCAACACAAAACATCATAATCACTTTGAAAAAAAAAAGTTCTAAGTACTTTCCTTGTCTCATTTCCAAATGTATGTTTTCCTTCATGATGTTTAAAAAAATATCAAGGTCACCTCACACTCACTTCTGAGAATCCATGAGCTATTGAAACCAGAGCCATAACTTGGGTGGGGCAGCTGGAGCTTCATCCCACAGTGTCCAAATTTAGAGGGCACTCATAGCTCCTTTAGGCACATAGAAGCTACTGAGCTTAGCACCTAGTTATTGAGAATAATTAGTTAAAATAGGAAGATACCAGATGGCGTACCAGATGAGGTCCTTCTCCACCCCCATCCCCGACCCTGCCTCACTGAGTCCCAAGGTCTCTGTCTCTACCACCAAGTAAGCTTGTTTTTAAATGTTGTGAAAGTTGCCCTAGGCGAGAAAAAAGGTGCTATTTATGGTTCTGATCACAGTTAGATCTTCCCTTAGCAAAGTGAGGTAACTAGACTGCTCAAGCCAAAAATAAGACTTGCCTCCTTAACTTTGAAACCTCAAGGCATCTGTGATTTCCTTAGCGTGGGTACTCTCACAATTGATAGACCTTCCAGGTTCTTCATCAGGGAGAATAACTATTCTCCATGTCGTTCCATGGGAAATGAATGGAAGATACACCTTCAGTCATCAACATCACTGGTGGAAATCTGCAGTATCTATCACCTTGACTATTCCTTTCTCCTTACGTGGTTATTTATTACTTTGATTTTTTTTTTTTGAGACCGTAATGTACCATGATTTACAGTGCTATAACTTCCCCAAGAAAATATTACAAGGAAACAAGTCTTTCACTCCATATGCTTGTATAGGAAAGACAATATCAGCTGGATTGAAACTTTACAAATCACTCCAAGCCTGTGCTGCCTCCATGGATCAGTTGAGCTCATAGGTAGCCAACATGTGACATGTAATGATGTAGCTTCATAAATATACAGTCTACACATTCTCATATTAATATTAGTTGGAGGTAGCCATGAAGAAGCCAGAATGCCAGTTGAAATTATGGCAGTTAGGGATTAAGGAAGACCATCACAACAGTTGACATTTGTAGGATGCTTGTCTTTCCATAACAGAAAAATAAATCACCATGGGATTTGTCTCACACATATCAATGATTAGTAATTTCTTGATTCCTCCATTAACACAGATCACAGCTTGTTTATCATTTGTGATCTTGGAGAATTATCTGGGACTCATTGACCCACCCATGTTCCCAAAGCTAGTAAATATAGTAAGCACATGAACTCATGTCTTCTAGACTATACTTTGTCCACCATACCACATTACCTTCTTTCTATTATACATACTCACTATTGAAGACTTCCCATCAAGATAGCAAATACAGCATGCCAGGAATGATGGGCTCAAGTGCTTAGAATCACCTCTTCACCTAAAGAGTCCTGTTATTCCAAATCAAAGAATATTTATCAAACAAACAACTACCATGTATCTCCATGCTGGAGATATAAAAGTGAAAAAAAAAGAAAAACCTGAAAAACAAGACTCTTTCTCCTGCCCTCAAGGAACTTACCATTTAGTGGGAGGATTAGATGGATACCTGAAGTAACTTAATTTTCTTTTCAATCTACCCACCCGATTTTCAAATTTCCTGTAGGGCGTGCCCTGTATTCTGTAGCAGTTCAGAGCTGATTAATCAAATGATAACATCCAAGAAAGTGGGGCTGATTGGCAGGACTACAGCATCAACTTTGCCTTATATTTGAAAAGGCATGTTCTGTTCCATTTGCAGTATTCCATTGTACAAGAAGCAACGTTGGGCAGGGAGGCGATTTTCTATTATTTGACTGGGGTGGGTGGAATAATTTTAATTGCTAAGAAATTGCATTTTCATTGTAAAGCAATTCAAGTTATAGCAGATTCATAATGCAGCTATTGTAAAAATGACATTTCAGTGACATTTCTGTGAGAAGAACATGGTGATTTTGCAAATGACATGGTGATGGCACAGCAGTTATGTGAAGAACACGTTTTCACAAGATGTGTGTGCTGTGAGCATCGATGATGAAGATGAAGATGATGACGACGGAGTTCATTGATAGAAATCTTTTCCTCTTGGGAACTCAAATCACTTTTATTGAGACTTATCGACTCCCTTTGCCTCTCAGATTAATGAATCTTGGCAGCTCCATCCAAATCTTACAGGGAGGAATCCATAAAGTCTTGTATTTGCCCAACTCTTTAGCAAATGGATGATTCATATCTGTAAAGGGCTGAAACTCTGAGTTGATGCACTGAGGATGGACATCCTCACTTCTGAGCACTTAAGGCTAACTACCAATTGGACAATACTCTATTAGCATATGCTTGGAAAATGGCCCTTCCCATTATTCTGTGCTGGTTAGCTCTTTTGGTGTATACAGAGAATTGTGGGAAGGATTAGGGGGTGGAGTGAGATAAGCCAGGGTAATTTTGGCGGGAGACCAAAAGAAATGAGGTGGTGGAGATCCTGCGTCCATCCAATTCACTTCTACCCCTAAAGACCAAGAATAAAGACCAAGGACTTTTGCTTATCCTGACTCCAGCTGTTTCTAAGGTATCCAGGGTGCTAACTCTGTCTTCACACACAGCATGAACTAAAAATTCACTTTTTACTTTTCAAATATGAAAGAATCCTCAACATCATAAAACAGATAACTGTATAAGGTATAAAAGGAAAACGTTCTTGATTTATCACAGACTTGCCTCTACTAGTTTTTGAGAGAAACCAGGAAATCAGCAATTACCATTCCCTCCTTCCATCAAGGGACTAGTGAGGATATATCCCCTGCTTTGTCTCCGGGTGAACTGAGTTGCTCATTACAAATATGTTTATAGAGCACACTAATAAGTTAACGAAGGTAAGTTGTTTCAGCTAGCCTGAGGACATATTATTCCCATAGCATATATGTCATCACCATTTTATTTTTGCAATGTCATTATTGTACCATTAATATGGAATATTTTTTCCCCTCGTTGCTTTTACTGAATATGTTTCAAGAGAAAAAAAAATTAGTTTCTTAGCAATTATGATGGTGTTTTTGATTGGAGAGAAAACTTAGAGTAATGATGATCACTGAAATTGACCCATGTGGTCAACATTCTTCCACAGAGTACAATGATATGATTTATTAAACAGTGCGCAAGTTTGCTTAAAAAATTTGCATTTATTTACATAACCTTTGACCCACCAGCCTTTGCCACATATTTTCTTGATTTCATTTGACTGTTTATGGATGAAATGACCCACAAAACCCAAGAATCCTGGGTCAGCTTTTAATTACATATTATCGATGGTTTCAAGTGTGGATGGGGCCAAGCTTCCATATAACAAAGCTAGTCCTGAGGTTAAGTCTTCACCCCAGCTTCAGGAACAAAGAACAAAGAATCAAGTTCATCTTTCCAGATTTTCCATTTTGACTCAGTTAGAAGTTGTTTTCTATCTCTCTATTTACTTTCCAAAGTCCCACTTTGACTTCAACTAACATGTATAATGTATATATATTTTTTCTTTAGCAAAAAATGCCATTCACCTTTTTGAAAGGTGAGTTGACCTAAGTAAATTATCAACCAACAAGTATTTACCAAATGCCTCTTCTGTGCTTGCAACTGTGCTAGAAACCAAAGATACAAATACAAAAGTGAGATGTTACAGTAGAAAAGACATAAAGTTAAGACAGGAGGGCCTCTGAAAAAGGACTTTCTCCTTATTAACAATTTTGAATATTTTTTTTCACTAGAATCCCATTGAGTAGAATATAAGTTCATTGAGGGCAGGAACTTTGTATTCCCTGTCTGGCAGAGTGCTTTAAGCAAAGGTGTTTAATTGATTCATTAAGAACTGAATTGAACTGAAGAAAGACTATTATCAAAGCCAAAGGAACTGAATTTGTGTAATATTAAAATTTTTAATATGAATATCATTTTAAAGCAAGGAGACTAGAAAGAAAATACAATGTTCATTAAGAGAATCTAGGCCTTCTGTTGGTACCTTGCTTTTATCATGGTGCCTGATGATAATGATAATGATAATGATAATAATAATTTCTTTATAAATACTTGTTAACTGCCTGACCTACTCTTGGTTTTCCCTTCAAGATTTCAGAAAAGATAGTTAGTCAAGACCTAAGAAAGGATACAATTAACATTTTTCAAGTATTTATTCCCATGAGTAGGGGCTACAAAGTGTGATTAATGGTAAAGGAATTTGCTATTTTGGAAGATGAAATGGCAAATCTCTCCCATCTATTTGCCAAGAAAACCCCAAGCCACAAAGAGTTGGACATGACTGAAAAATGACCGAATAACAACAACAATAAATAAGAGATCCATGTTTGGAACTTCTGTTATTAGGTCTTGATGATACCAAGTATGTGATGACATTCACTGAATTCTTTTTTCACTGAAAATCTTACACTCATTCAACATTTTAAAGCTGTAAAATAGAGGACATTGTGTTATATGCTTGTAATATGAATATAAACATAAACAACTGTCAAAGAGATTATAGTCCTTTAGGAGATATGGGGCACCTATTCCATCAGCCATACAGGTTCAGTTAGCTAAAACTACTCTATCTGACATCTTTCATTTTTTGATCTGTGGTTATGGGATGTGATTATGGCTAAACAAAGTCAATGGCCTCCATGTTCTGCGCTGAAAGGATGCAAAGTAGCTAAAATAGGAACAGGACTAGTATATCTCAGGGCAATACAGTGACCTTGCTTTTGGACATTTGCCTCTAATTAATTATTTATTCCCCAATTGTTTTTCACTTAACCACCCAGCAAGTAATGATAAGGGAAAAGGTTTGAGGACAAAGCCACATCTCCAAGAGTTGGACCCAATTCTAGAGGCATCTCAGAAAGTTGTTGCTGGGTCTAGAGACTGATGTCATCTGGAACATATCAACTATCCCAGCCAGGTCTGGGAGGGCCTAGTCCAACCTCCTCATTTCACTGATGGGAAAACAATTTGGGGGGAGTTGAAAGCTTTCACTGAGGTCACAGAAGGAATAAGCATCAGTGACAGAATTCAAACCCAGATTTTCTGACTAAATCTAGAGCTCTTTCTAGTCATTGCACTGAGGGATAAGAGTCCAAACAGTCCCCTTTTTCTCTTTGTACATCCAATATCAAGAATATTGACCTGAATATAGCAGGTCAACACCTTTTTTTTCTTTTTAAATTGAACTTAATCACATGACTATGGGTTTAAGGAAATTGAATGTTCTGCCAGAATCCTCCCTTTGATGCAAACAAATATAACGTTTATTTTTAACAAAATGCACCAGAGGAGATTTAGACTTCTGCCATCACCTATGTCCAAATACACCCACTAATCTCTTTTCAAAAAACTAGTTGTAATGATATAGTCATGTGTTTTCTGAGAATCCAGCAATACTGCAGGTTTTCTGCTCCAGAGAGAGTGGTGGGCCCTGAATGAGATCCAAGAATGATTCTCCCCATCATCCATTCACATTTTCTAGTTATTTGACTTTACTACCTTCACTGTCACCATTTCCTTGGCTTCTCTCCCATCTTCTACCCCAACAATCTAAGCATCTGAATTTGATAAATTATTTCAGGAAATTTTTGAAGTCTAAAGAGGACTTTAGATCTTCAGTATTTCTGGTATATCTCCGTGTTAAAAAATGAATTTTTGCCAAGAGATTAACCAGTGCACATGGGTTGAGCATTTCCTCTCATAGGGCATTTCATCTAAGTGGTATGATTGAAATCAGGATCCAGAATGTTCTGTGCTTACCACAGTGTCTGGCTCATAGGAAGGGCTTAGGAAATGTTTGCTGACTTGATTCGTGGCCAGAAGTCCCTTTGCTTGGATCCCCGTGACACTCGGCGATCTGATGTTTCTAGGACACTGCTTTGGGTAAAATGGGGAGACCCACCCTGATCCTGGGCAAGGGCACATCTCTGAGTGTTGTTTCACCCCTATGGCCAATACAACTCCTTTACTTTCCATCCCTAGCATCATGAAGTACCTTCATCAAGGATGCTGTCATGTGGCCTATCCCTCACTTCTGGGAGCACCCTCTCCTATGTTTTCTGCCTCCTTTTCTCTTGAGATAGTCAGCACCAGCTTGTCAGAACCACCATTTTGAGATGCCTCTAGAAATCTATTTCTGAACCTTTCCATCTATGGTCTACCTCCTGAAAGTGTGTTCTTTCATGCTAGGGATTCCAAATATCCCCCCCCCACACACACACACATACTTCATGCCATAGCTTTCTGGGTAGTTAACTGGAAAACAAGTGGCAAATGACTATGTGCAAAAGAAAGATTGATTATTTTTCTCCAGTATGCTGATATAGCTTGTTTTTAATCAGACTTCATCTTCCACGAAGATTTTCTGGATCCTTCCAGTTGTCAATCTTTTTCCCCTCTCAGATTGTCTTAGACTTGTTAATTTATATACCAAGCTAAAACTAGGATGGAGTGATCAGAGCTTTGTCCTAAGGTGCTGACAACTCTCTCACTCTTTCAATAGCACAGAAACAATCGAATTTAAGATATAGTTAGCAAGGAAAATGAGTTAAAATAGGCAGCAACCAAATGGAATGTCTTTTCACCAAGCCCAAGCAACAGAATCAGTCCCAAGATCATTCCCATAGGGCATCTCTATGTTTTTTTCTTAGCCTCCCCCCCCCCCAAGTAAAATGTTCTGTATTTCCTCTTTCAACTCAATTTCTCTCTACTGGTTGCTTTAATCCTACACTTCTTACTCTGTTTATTGTATACTATTTATCCTGGTGAAAAAAAATGGTTGGTTATAACTGCCTGTATACATGCTACATGTCTTTCCTCCCATCCTCCTCTCTCCCTCTCTCCCCCAACCACTGTTAGCCACCTTGAGGCAGAGGACAGCTCCTGATTTCACATTTGTCCTTGGAACTCCAGTGCCAAGCACAGTGCTGTGTACATAACAGGGCCTGCACTGAACCGAATTGAAATGAACTCATATTGTTAGGTTAATGTTGGGGAGTTAATGTAATTTTACATTGTGTCTTCTCTGAGACTCCCCAGGAAGATCCTAGGTTAGTCTTAGGCTATAACAATGAAGCTTTTTTCTTGTCACTATTATTGTTATCGAGGAGAGGCTCATCTTTGTTCCCTTCTGGACTTTCTGCGCGCGCACACACACACACACACACACACACACACACACAGACACAAACATACAGACACACACTTGCCTTTTTTCCTTTTTCAAGCCTCGAGAGCCAGGGCTTGTGGTTAAAAGGAGAACTAATGGTTAAAAAGGGGAACATTACACCTTTAAAAACAGCCAAAGCAAGTGTATTTTAATAACTCATCAGGACCTGGGTCCATCATAACATTTAATCTGCATTATATCTCACTTCCTAATCGGTCCTTTCATTCCAATTGTGTGCAGAGAGGGTGGGTGAGATGAGAATTTCCGATAAGTGCCAGTAAAACAAGTTTGCTTTACAGCTGGCAAGCCCTGGGCACACGGTAACAGTGCCTTATGGCAGTGTTCAATCAAATGATTCCATAAACTAAAAATAATCACCCTAATACTAATACCTATTATTCTTCATTGTTGCTGGTCGCTATGGTGCTGCCTTTGACTGTGAAGAATTCACCGCCATTATTACCCTCAGTGTCTCTCTCTCTCTGAAATGTGATCTAATTGCAAAATCCACACCTGTTCCACAGTTCAATAGAATCCTGCTTTTGAGAGAGGCAGACTTTCAGGCACACACACACACACACACACACACACACACACATGCCCACACACTCTTGTCCACACATGTACACAATCACCCAGTGCTTCACTTTGGGATGGGTGGTGGTGGTTTGACGGTGGGGGGAGAAGAGCGTGAGTTTATCAGAAAATAATATTGAGAAGGGGGGGGGGTGGAGAGCCTGTGTTCTGTGGTCATTGGAAGATTGCTGATGGGTGCATAAATAAGGCATGCTGGAACATCTGTTCTTTGTTGTGCATTCAGCTTTTTAATGTCTTCCAAGAGCAGCTCTGACGCATCACTGACTACCACTCCCCATTTAAGCAACATTTTACCAGAAAATAATAAACCTTCCTGGTAGGGTGCAGGGAGCCAAGGCATTCGGGCAATGCCATTAATTTGGAAATATCTCTTTTTCTGGGATTTTAAAATCTCTCTCCCTTTGAACATTATACAAATTTGGGATCCAGCCTGGCATTCCTACCAGTCTAAGCATTAAATCAGCCTGGATATTCTATTCAGCCTTTTCTTTAGGCAAAAGGAGAGGAAGGCAGTTAAGGCAAAGTTTACACATGTCCCCCCCCCCCCCCCACCTCCTTAATTCTATTAATGTGCAATCCTCTCTTCTTGGGGGGTGTGTGTGTGTGTGTGTGTGTGTGTGTGTGTGTGTGTGTGATATGTTCCGGTATTTATTTGTACTGATAAAATTCAGAGGCAGCTGAGACCCCTGACAGTTTAACAATATTGGCTGGTTATTTTGATACAGTGCAGTAGGCAGCAAAAGATTAAAAAACGGAGCATCCTAAACTGAGGGAAACCAGCTTGAATTCTAAAATAAAATTTGAGCAGCATGGATTTCTCTTGCCATCGGCTATGAGGCTACTCGGAATTTCAGATGCATCTCTGGAGCTGTCAATGATGTGGAAAGACGAGATTGGCATTCCGAAGATTTGTTGCGCCGCCACTCGCGTAATTGCGGGAGAAGGAGAGCGGCGCCCGGCCTGGGCCGGAGGAGGAGCACGGCCGAGGGGCGCGGGACCCGGGCGGCGGCCGGAGCACGCTGGCGCCCCGGGCCCAGGGCTCGCCCGCGCTTCCTCCCGTGCTCCCGCTCGCCTTTCGGGGCACAGCTCCCACACGCGGGAATAGCAATTAACTGCTGGGGGGACACCTCCCTACCAGAAGTGACCATGGGTTTATGATAGAAAGGAGGAGGATCGTCTAGGATCGGACTGTTAATACCAATCTCTCTCTCTCTCTCTCTCTCTCTCTCTCTCTCTCTCTCTCTCTCTCTCTCTCTCTTTCTCACTCTCTCTGTCTCTCTCTCTCTCTCTCTCTCTCTGTCTCTCTCTCTCTCTCTCTCTTACTCTCTCTGTCTCTCTGTCTCTCTCTCTCTCTCTGTCTCTCTGTCTCTCTCTCTCTCTCTGTCTCTCTCTCTCTCTCTCTTTCTCTCTCTCTCTCTCTGTCTGTCTCTGTCTCTCTCTTTTTCTCCCCCTTCCTTCTCTCTCCTATCCCTCTTCTTTTCCTCTTCCTCTTATTCCCTTCCTCTCTTCCCCCTCTCTCTTTGTCTCTCTTCCTTCTTTCTTCTATCTCTCTTATTCTCTTCCTCTCTGTTCTCTCTCCTCTTTCTCTCTCTGCCTCTCTATCTCTCCTTCTCTCCCTTCCTTCTCTTTCCTATCCCTCTTCTCTCTCCTTCTCCTCCTCTCTGTTCTCTCTCCTTCTCCTCCCTCTCTCTCTCTGTCTCTCTCTGTCTCTCTCTCTCTCCTCTCTCTCTCTTTTTTTCTCTCTCCTCTCTCTCTCTTTCTTTCTCTGTCTGTCTGTCTGTCTGTCTCTGTCTGTCTGTCTGTCTCTCTCTCTCTCTCTCTTTCTCCTCCCTCTTCTCATCCCCCCATTAACCCTTTATAATGGAACAACATGTGGGCAATGTCAAATAGCAAAGTACCAGCAGCACTGACTTGCAAACCATGCAAGAATAATCGCTCACCTAGAGTTTGGGTAATGGGCCCGCTGTGCAGAATTGGGATACTTGTTGTTAGGCAGGTTAGAAGGAGCCATATTTTGTCATCTTTCTTCTGTTAAGTTTTCCCCCATTGTTCTCTTTTTAGATAGACATTATAGGAGTTTGTGACTTATGGTGTAAGGATAATGGAATCTAAAGGGAATGGAATCATGGCTGGTTGAACTTAATTATGCTCTATTTGAATTCATTCTTGCTTTGTAAGGAACCATTCAGAACACCAAGCTTCCTCCAGTGACCATTGGCAAGGCAGTATTGTATGCTGAAAGTCATCAGTATGGAAAGTGATATTGTACAATGGACAATGAGTCCGAGTGTAGGTTATAGGCATTAACCTGGGACCCGGACAGTTACTGCTTGTAGATATGCGTGCTGGGGATTCCTTTAGTTGCAAGCTTTGTTATTGGAGATCCCTGAACACACTAAAGCTGGGACTGGGCATTCTGGCATCCAGGTCAAACACCCCAAAATGTTTCTAGGTCAAGAAGCATGCAAAGCTTCCCACAAATCAACATGTAAAGACAAATTCAATTGTAGGAGAGACCTGGGATCTCAAGAAATAGGACCCCTTATGGAGACGCCAGGACAGGAAGGGGTTGCAGACAAAATAGGGGAAAATGTGAAGTCTGCTACCTCCCTATTTTAATGGATTATTATTGCTAAAAAAGATTCTAGGCTCGACTCTGCTTGCTAAGGAGGAGAAGTGCCATTAGCACACTTTAATTTTTTGGAGCAAAGTCCAAGTGTCCTACCCTGGTTATGATTCTTCCCATGATCTGTCATTGGGAAGCCAAACAGAACTTACCTAACTTAAAAAAATATGTTATCACTTATAGTCACCAAAAAAAGAGTATCCTTATCTGAAGAACGAGTAAATGAATGAACAAAAGATAATATTCGGCCATTGTTTATAGTTTTGTTGAACAAAATTCAGGATTTTTATGCCTACGTGTATTAAAACATACAGCAGAATCATGGATTTGCACCAAGACAGTCTCAAGGATGCCAAAAAGAGCCAGATGAAAAGTAAGAAATCTAGGCAAGCGGGTTATTTGGCACCAAGAATATATAAGGCATAGACAGAATGATCATTGGATAAAATATAATTGTTTTTCCTCTTTTTTTGTTGGATTAACCAAATCAGTCTCTCTGTGTAGAAAAGCCAGCATGTAGGATTACTGTATCTGCTTGGTCCTGATGGAAAGATCAAGAAATCAATGTCAATACGACTGCCTGGCATTTCCTCTTGTCTGTCTGTGTGGTTCATTGTGATTTTCGGAGAGATTGACAGATTTGGGCAACTTTTGGTATGCTTACTAAAGGAACAAAGCTACATCTGATGGTCACTTTGTAATATAGTTGCCAAAAACTTGGGAGAAAAAAACAACTTAATGGCAATATATTTTCTGATGCGAATGTCTTTAATTTTTAAAATATATTTTTATTAGAATTCAACAAAATTGAGAGGGTAGAGTTTTAGTAAAACTGATTGCATTAAAGAACTGTTAAAATGTCTGAATTCATAATATGATTTTTTAAAAACCCACGGAGATACGTTTTATGGGCTGTCATGACCAAATTGCACTTTATCACATGGCTAATCTACAGGTGATGAACTTCTCTGTACTTAGCAGAGCTGATCTATGAAAAACAATCTGTTGTTGAGACCATACCCAAAGCCTTTCCAACATGGTGGAACATGTCAAAAATGTCCCTTGCATTCATAAAGCCTTCAAGAACTTAGACTCATTTCCATATTCTGATGAAATATCAGAGTAACATTTTGTGGAGAGAGCCTATAAGATGGCAAACCAATGGCTCAGGAAATATAAATGGATATAAATAGTATCTTAGCCTTTTATAATTCATAATTCAAGATGTGTATTTTACATTTCTAGGCAATTTTGTTTATTTTTTTATGGCCATCCAGGAATGACCCTAGCCTCTCTACCTTTCTGGGTTTCAAATTCTTCATATCAATAAAATGAGGGGGATGAAACAAATGATTACTAATATGCTTCTTGTTTCTATAGTCTTTGATCTCTCTCTCTCTCTCTCTCTCTCTCTCTCTCTCTCTCTCTCTCTCTCTCTCGTCTGAGTGTCTTTCCTAATTTTAGGTATCTTCCTCAGTTCTCTTTACTCAAATATGATGGAGGAGGGTTAAAGCAAAGAAGCACATTGGGTCAGAGATGTAGAAATTCTTTCCTCATAGAGATAGGTGGGCTTGGCCAGTACCAATGCCAGTGAGTCTACTGAAAACTTTTATGATAGATTCATGCCCTTCTCCATCAAATGGAATTAATATCTCCTGTCTTAAATAGACATTGTGTGATCGATGATCCCAAGTATTCAGGTTGCTATAAGGAGGGAAGGGCCCCACAGTGCTTGAGGAAGAACAGAGAATAAAATTAAAAATCTCAAGATAATAAGCACTTTCAATTTAAGACTATAATTTATTGATAACCAGTGT
The DNA here is from genome assembly GCF_016432865.1 of Antechinus flavipes. Taxonomy (NCBI): domain Eukaryota; kingdom Metazoa; phylum Chordata; class Mammalia; order Dasyuromorphia; family Dasyuridae; genus Antechinus; species Antechinus flavipes. The sequence goes on along the minus strand of NC_067402.1, from coordinate 33,637,048 downwards.
CTTGGTTATCAAGAAACTGAATTAGTGATAATAATAATAGTTATAATACAGTAAATACATATGTGTATCTAAATGGGTATATACATACATATATATATATATATATATCACACATTTGATCCTCATGAATCAACAAACATTTATTAAGTGTCTGTTGTGCATCGGGCACTTCCAAGCATGACTCTGTAAGTTGCTTGAGAACAAGCCTCTCTTGGAATCCTCAGCATTGTGGTACCTGGCACCTAGTAGGTGGCTAATTAATGTTTTCCGGCTGACTCACCACCACTTTGTTGAACAAATATTAATGATTATTCCTGTTCTATAGATAGGAAACTAAGGCTGCCAGAATGTATTTCTAGGACCTTTTCCTTATGTTGCTTTGCACAATTGAGGATAGAAAACATAATTTTCTACACATGATAGGCAGTTTTCCCAAACTTGAAAATTCTTTTTATTATGGCAGATGTGGTAACCCAGAAAATTACCAAATTATAGAAAATAGAAGAGAAGATGTATGTGGACTAATGATCAGCTGGAAAAGCAAGTGCTCCTTTGGCATAAAGGAATTATTTTTTGCAAAATTTCCAACTTATGTGGGGGGAATCATAATGTTTTCATTTTTGATCAGCTTTTATTAATACCCAAGGAGAGGAGTTTGCCATAAAGCGTTCTCTCAGATCTGTGGGGAAATATTGCTACGAAAATGTAACCCACTAAAATGATAACATCACAGATCATTGTTTCTTTTCATTGTCTTTTGTTCTATAACAAGATGAAAGTCCCTCAAATGGAGGAAAATATTCTACTGGATCAGGGTCTTTCTGTATGAAAAGAATAGAATCATCAAGATAGTGTGCTACCTATCTGGATTCTTATAGTCATGTGTGACTGAAATATAAGTGTATTGGAGTAACTATGGAGTTACAGCCCCTGACAAAGATTTATACAGCATCATCCCAATTTGTAAGTAAGACTCTCTAGGGCATTGACGGTGATGAATGTCGTCTCCGTGTCAGTGGGAGAGCTCTACATTATCCGCTTTCGATGGCAAGTAAGCAAAGAAACACATTAAAGATACAAGGAACCTCTTTAGATGTCTTTTCACAGTGTGGAATGTCCTCCCTCCTCACCATTTGGAGGCTCTATCTGTATTCAAGCTTCTGCTTTAGCATTACCTCCCACTGAAGACTTTAGTGATCCCCTCAACTGTAGGCACTATCCCCATGAAAAATACTTTGGGTTCCTTATGAATGATGCCTTGAAGTATTCTCAAATACTATGACTTTGATTTCCAAATAAATAGATTTTATTGGGTTCAGTTCACAACTCTTGAGCATTTATCACATTTCAGGAAGAGAGTTCTTCATCTAGTCCCTTTTGTCTCTGGTTTGATGATTATATAAAGGAAGAGGTCTCTTTGGTACATGGAGAGGTGGAAAATATGCCCATGTACTACTTAGTATCTCCCAGTATCTGTTTGGATCAATGTATCTAGTTAAAGAAAATATAAATAAATAAAATATAAATACAAATAATATATGTATATGTATATATATATATATTATGTATATGTATATATATATTATGTATATGTGTATATATATATGTATATGTGTATATATATATATATATATATATATATATATATATATATATATACACATATTTCCTATAGAGGCCTTCTTCTGACCCTGTAATGTATTCATGGGACAATAGAATTTTGAGCTGATTCATCGAGTTGGCTTTATGTGCTGCCTTTTTTGGAGGATACTGTATCCTGCCCTCCTTAGTTTTTGGATATTTAGGGGAACAACTATCCTGCTCTAGGAAATTTCATTCCTTTGGCATCCATCAAGGCTACAAAGCCAGCCTTGGCTCTATAAGATGCATCAAACTTAATAATTAAAATGTATATAACGCTTACTATTTGCCAGGTACTAGGGGAAGCATTTTACAATTGTTCTCTCAGTGGATCTTGACAATAACTCCGGTGGGTAAACATTATCAATATCCCCATTTTACAGATGAGGATTACCCATAATCATCTGCCCATAATCACATAGCTAGTAAATGTTTGATTGAATTTGATTGCATGTCCTTCTGACTCCAGGCTCAGCACTCCATCCATTGCATCATCTTGCTGCCTTAGTCACAAAAACATATGGTCTCTTTACTGAAATGGATTTGCAATCTAAATGGCAAAATACCAGAGGATATTCCATCCAGTGAGGCAGATTTCAACCCATTTATCCCTGCTGTGACTCTTACCCATGTCTTCTCATACATTCACTATAGGGAATCTACCTGATCTATTCTCACTTTCTCTTGATAGCACAAGGATATCAGTGGTACACAAAGATCACCCATTGACTGCCCTTCATTCTCACCAAGTAATCACCTGATTATATATTTGGTGTTCTTTCTTGATATGTGCTGCACCCTATACATATGGATCTTCTCCAATGAATCTTAGTGACATTCAATGTGAACATATCATAGTTTATGGTCCTCCAAATAATAGAACATGGGTATTAAAAATGAACCTAACCTTGTTTAACATATGCTCAAAATAAGGAAAGGTTTCTGCAATATTTCTCTGGGGGATTTCAAGACTGTAGCCTTCAAGATTCCCAGCAAGCCTTGGGGAAACAAGTCCAGCTTTTATCTAATTTCATTCAAGAGCACAACTTGGGCTTCAGAAACTGTGATGGTAGAAAAGGTCACTACTTTTTTTTTTTTTTTTTTAACTTTTTCTACTAGACTTTGCCCTGATGCTTTCACTTACACTCTCCAGCCGCTGCTGATTAAATGGCTTTATCTCTCATATTGCTTCTTAGGAAAAGTGTCTTTTCTTCTGTACTTCCAAATTAAAGTAGACTTTCAGGTTAAAAACTATGCTATGGGAGAAGCTACGTGGCACAGTGGATAGAATACCAGCCTTGAAAGCAGGAGGACCTGAGTTCAAATCTGATTTCTGATACTTAACATTTCCTATGTGTGACCCTGGGCAAGTCACTTATCCCAATTGCCTCAACAGGAAAAACAAAAAAGCAAAAACCAAAAATCTCTGCTATGGTAGTTCCCATATGTAGACTTTTTTCCTTTCCTGTCTATCATACATTGATAATCTTGCCTTTAGATATATTTATGGACTTTCCACTCAGAGATAATATATTATGTTCTATAATTCTAGTTAACAGCTTCAAAGAAATGCAAATTCTAAAATTCTAAAAATTCTAATAATCATAATAGCTAACCCAAAGTGAAATGGTTGCCTGAGAAGACAGAAGATTTCCTTATTGGAGGTTTTCAACCAAAAGCTAAATGATCAGTTTTTTGGGAATATTGTAATCCTTGTTTAAGTATGCTTTGGATTAGAAGGTCCCAGAAAAATTCTGAAATTTGTGATTTTTGACTCTGACTATCAATGACACTTTTTAGATAGGCAAATTGAAGCGGGAAATTGAGGTAAATACTAGGATGATTTGCATAACCTTTCCCTTCTCCCTTCCCTCACAAACAACCCAGCAAACTGTTCCAAATAATAGTTCCTACACTGTCGGACGCTGACATCATCCAATTAAAGTTGAAAGTTGATATATTCTTTGTGTTGTGTTTGGTCCTTGGCAGATTAGTTTGATTAATGTCAAGATTGATTGGGTAACCTTAATATTAGCCATCTTTGGATTTTTGCCATAACATATATATGAGACATATGTACACTTTTACAGACCTGGGGGTTTCATAACACTGAAAGAAACAGATGGGTACAGGTATATTACCATCAGGATGAGCCGTTAGGCAGACACAAAGTTTTTAGCAGCTTCTCTCTTCCCTAAGGTACCCAAAACACACACATTATCAGTGGGGCAAATGCCTGGTTGCCACCCAGGATATTCTGGGTTCAAATACAAAATCATTTCTCTTTATCATGGAATATACACCTTTTCTTTTTTTTTTTCTTCTAATCACCTAGGCAATGTAGTTTTTATCTGGAAACTTAGAAATTTACATAAAATCCCCACTCAGAACTCACTGTACAACTGGCTGCGCATGCACATTCGGCAAGCAAGGACTCATAAAATGCATATCACATCATTATTTTATGTTTAAACATTTTTATTTCTCCAGAGAATTTAAAATATACAAACATGTGACTCCATGAGGAAATGATCCAAAAAAGATTATAAATACAGCTATAAATGTCAAAGTTCCTAAAACATTTCACTGGTTCTATCTTCAGAAGAAAGTGTTTACATAGAAAGCACACGCCAGTGTGTTTTATTATTGTTATTGTACGCATTAAATGTTACAAATGCAATCTGTCTGACTCACACATAAACTATGGTCTCCAAAATTCTTCAAGAATCACCTCTGGAACTAAGATGTTTAGCAGGAGAACAATATTTAGTCAACTGTCCTCCAACAACTCTTTGTCAACAGCCAGGAGGTCCCATGATGAGAGAGCTACTTGAAATTGTATTTCAACTACTCTTCTTTGCCACTTTCTCATCCCCGTGGAAAGTGATGATTTATCACGATTGCTTTCCTCGTGCCTTGGTCCAGTGCAAAATTAATGACAAACTGCCCTTTTCTTTTAAAAAAAGACAAAAGGTTGACAGTTGCGGGTAGATAGAGGAATCTCTTCTATCACTAGTTCTGTAAATCCACTGGGGAGCAATCAACAGGGATGCTCCTGGTGTGCTGATCCATTTCTATTCATTGGACAAACAGTGATGGATGGCATTGTGCTGGATGCGTTCATCCCCTCAGCACAATCCATGGGTATCATTTTCACTTTCTCTAAATTTGGGGGGGATGGTTGGACTTAATTTTATTTTCCCTATTGTGTGTCTTCTTTTCTTTTATGTTAGATTTTGACTGCAAAAACACAGGTGCAATACAACTTCTAATGCAGACAATTCCGAGAGCTACTGTTTAACAATACCCTGTGAGACTATTATGAATGGGGTTAGTATTAAACTGCCCTGGTGAGGTGCTATCTTGCATACTGTATAATTTTATGAATTTAAATCCAAATAAGATCAAATTTTCCAATTCACCTGAAGCATTTATTAGGCTTTACTTCTGTGATGATTAACTTTGATAACAATAGCTCTTAACACAATGTACTAACATAAATATGCTGAGGGTTACATTAACTTTGGAATTATCTTTTGCTAACCATTTTGCTCAGAAGAAATATGGAAGAAAGGATTAGAAGTTAATATTCCCAAGTTTAATTCACAAGTAATAGGCTTCCAAGATTTAGAACTTTGAGGAAATTTGTGTTCATGTGGTTCAACCCCATTATGTTATTCTTATTTTTAACCTATGTTTTCTTTTTTTCTATAAGGATTTTCTATACTTTTTCAGTGATCTGTTAATGCTATTTTTCTTTTTAGAAATTGCTATTTCACTCAAAATCATCCACATACAATCTCCTTTGGTAAAAAGAAACACAATGAAGCAAAACTGGTCATATCAGATAATACATACTTCATTCTGCAACTATAAACCCCCTCATTTTATAGATGAGAAAACTAAGCTCTAGCAAAGAAAAATAAATGTTCAAGTCACATAAATGGTAAAGTCAAGATTCAAACTCAGGTATTTTGATCCCAAATACAAGGCATTTGATCTTATCTGTCAATATGGCTCTTTCTATAAGATGAACAACAGACAAACTCATTGGCTTTGCCCATCCACTAAATGACAGGATTGACTTTGAAATGTTCTGTGAGCCACAGGTCTAGAGGAATACAGTCAAATTTATAAGCAAGATGGTGTAAATCTTCTGAACATTTTTCCCTTTATCACTTCTATAATATCACAAAATTAAAATTGTTACTTAATAAAAAATAAGGAGAAGGAGCGAGCATTTTTTTTTGTCATTTTGAGACTCAATTGATGAATGTACCTGGGGATTACAGTTCATTTTGAACATTATTACTAGTATGTGAATCACATTTAGGCTACCTGGTCATCTTTTAGCCATCTGAACATTGCTTCCTAAGCTTCCACCATGTACCAATTTCAATTCCATGAGCCTCACGTTGCCCTTGGAGGACCTAGGTACTACATCTGGCCTCTAACCATTCCTTTCACGTCTTGTCACTCCATGCCATCACAATCTGCTCATTCTGGGGCACTTCCCAAATTATACATCAGGAAAGTGAAATGTGTTCCAGTTTTCACATCAGAATGAACAAGGTACTTTGTTGAGGCTGCTTACCTCTAAATAATTCTGAAACCTACTTTTAGTCAGAATATAAATAACATGTTTGAAAATAGATGTCTATGAATAGTGCCTGAGTGAAGGGATGGGGGAGCCAATTTCTTTTCATTGAGGTAACTCTAAACTAGATGAGTTGGTTTTATCTCATGGGAAGAAATGACCAAATTGAATATGGAAACCGTGACAGGATTTCAATAGTGATTTTTTTTTTAATCAGCTCATATGCTTACTCTGCTTTGCTTGGAAAAATATTTTTTTCTCATTACACACTATTTTTCATTCACCACGGGAAAGTGATTTTTTTTTTTGAAAATGTAAATCTTTATTTATAGTCCGTGGTTCCCAGTAGTTCAGTAAGTCCATGCTGATAGCTGTCCCTACAACTTCTAACAATAATGCTTTAGAATTTGGGGGGAAAAAGAGGATAATAGCAATGGAGATTGGCAAATATGGATTGTCCCAAAAGTCTTAGTGCAGTTCTACACTAATTATGCTATTAATAACTTAAAAGTTATGAATAATTTAGAACTGCACTAAGACTTTTGGTTCTCCCTGTATTTGAAAGGCCATTGTACCATAGAGATGAATCATAGAGCTAGATCATGGAGCTGGAAGAGCTCTCAGTGTCCAACCCTTTCATTTTGCAGATAAGAAAACTTGACTCTCAGGGAAGTTCAGTGATTTACTAAGGATCACCAAGCTAGTAATGTGGGAACTCCTTTTACCAATCACATGGAATCAGTTTGATTTTAGTGTGATCATCAGAGTACAGATTTATAGCTAGAGAGGACTTTGGATCATTTAGTCCAATGACTTCATTTTATGGGTGAGAAAGCTGATACTCACATAGGTTAAGTGACATGACCAGGGTCACCTTCCTTGGATTATCAGGGATGAGATTTGAAGCCAGATCTTCCTGATGCCTATGGAACTCCTTATCTACCACATTAGAAAGTCCTAGGGACTATTTAACCAAGAACACACAAGTTAAGAGATTTGCTCAAGATCATCTAGTTAGTCAGTGTTCAAGACAGGATTTAAAGCCAGATCTTCCTTACTTTAAATCCATTACACCATCTTTATGGCAATGATATTATGGGGGCCAAACAAAATAACAATAAATTATTTTATATTTGTAGCAGCTCTTTTTGTAGTGGCAAGAAACTGGAAACTCAGTAGATGCCCATGAGTTGGAGAATGGCTTAATAAATTATGGTACATGAATGTTATGGAAAATTATCGTTCTATAAGAAACCATCAGCGGGATGTTTTCAGAGAGGCCTGGGGAGACTTATATGAACTGATGCAAAGTGAAATAATGAGCAGAATCAGGAGATCATTATATATGACAATAACAAGACTATATGATAATCAATTCTGATGGATGTGGCTCTTTTCCACAGTGAGATGATTCAGTCCAATTCCAATGGTCTTGTGATGAAGAAAGCCATCTGCATCCATAAAGACTGTGGGAACCAAATATGGATCATAATAAAGTGTTTTCACTTTTTTATTGTTATTTTCATACATTTTGTTTTTTCTCTTTTTTCCCCTTTTTGATCTGATTTTTCTTGTGCAGCATGATAATTGTGGACATGAATATAGAAGAATTGCATTTTTAAAAAACACATATTGGATTATTTGCCATCCAGGGGAGGGGATGGAGGGAAGGAGGGAGAAAAATCTGGAACACAAGGTTTTGCAAGGATGAATGTTGAAAATTATCGATGTATATATTTTGAAAATAAAAAGCTTTAATAGAAAATAAATTATTTTAAAAATCCTTTTAGTTGGAATACACAAAGGATATTTTTCAGGCATATGGGAGCAAATCTGGGAGTCAAAGTTGAAATTTTTTTTCTGAGATAATCAAACCTATTTTTGGGGCCTTTTTCTTTAAGCTTTGTTATTGCTGACTTAAAATTGCTGCCTGAAAGAAAGTTGCTTCTCCATAACTATTGACCATTTTATTTTAGCCTGTGGAATCTGATGGTAAATATACCATTCCATTCCCACCCGCCTGCCACCATCACTTTTACTAGTAAAAATCTGAAAGAGGAATTTACAACAATTATTTTCCTCCTCTCATTCTTGTCTAAAACAGTGACAACAGCATAATGGATAACTTTATTTGTTGAATAAACAACACACAAAAGCAACTTTATAAGGTGCATTCCCATGAAACAGATCTATAAACTCGGTAAATGCACCAAGACCCCGTCAGGGATGTTTGAACTAAATCTTAATTTGTCATTCATGAACACTTCACATGCCCCTCTAAATGAATTATGTTCTGCATCATTGACAGGAAATGTTACAGACTACACATTGGAGATACAAAACAGGGCTTGTGGGATTGTTTTATTGAACAATTTCACAGGTGTTAACAATAGAGGGGGTCTGAAGAGTTTCAACTGAGAGAAGGAAACTCTGAGATTGGAGTTGTAGACACCTGTTGGGAAGTTGCATTCTTGTGCCTTCCTGGCTTACTTTGGAATAGGTTGATTCCGTTGCCGTTAAGTTGCTTTTGTGTTTTTTTAAGGGATGACAAAGGAAGAACAGGAGAATAAAAGTCAAGTGTTGAGAAGACATCTTTATTAGCATTAAAATTAGGCCCCCAAATCCTGATATGTTATTCACCAAACTTATAAAGACAGATCTATATTCCTGAAAAGCATCATTCATCATTGACTATTGTCATGAGGAATGAGACCATAAAGATTTGTTGTTATTGTTGTTTGATCATTTTTCAATTGTGCCTGAACTCTTCACGACCCCATTTAGGGTTTTTTGGCAAAGATTCTGGAGTGGTTTGCCATTTTCTTCTCTAATCCATTTTACGACGGGGAAACTGAGGCAATTAGGATTAAGTGACTTGCTCAATATCATACAGCTACTAAGTGTGTGAAGTCATATTTGAACTCAGGAAATCAAGTCTTTCTGACCCCAAACCTGGCATTTTCTATTGTGCCATCTAACTTACCTCCAAAATATGTTGTTATTTGGTCAAGTCTGATTTTTTAAAAGATCCTATTAGGGGTTTTCTTCACAAATACACTGAAGTGGTTTGCTCAGGGTCACTCAGTAGCAAGTTTCTGAAGGCAGATTTGAAATCAGGAAGATGAATCTTAATGACTTCAAACCTGGCATTCTCTCTACCATGCTACCTAGCTTCCATAAAGACAGTAGATGATATTGGCTAGGTTTTTCCTAATGGAATGAAAAATGTTCTGGTAAACCAAGAAATCTTTTTTTGGTCTTGGCTTTGGTACGAGCTAGCCATATATGACCTCAGGTAAGTCACATAATTATACTGTCACTTGGTTCTTCATTCTTTATAGTAAGATCTCATCCCCATCTTTACCACTTTATGTTGGTATTTGGAAGATTAAAATGAAGCACAAGATAGAAAGTCCTTTGGAGGAAAAAAAAATACACCATGAAGTCTATACTAATAGAATGACTATGATTTCTCCCATCCACCTCCACAGTTTCTCTGGTCATCTCCTAAGTGATACATGCTTTAAAGATTGGATGCTATTTCTATCTTTTCACACTTCATCTCTTGCTAGTTTTCAGTGGGCTTTAGAGATCTGTGATAATCATGCAGATTCCATGTGGGCTATTGCTCACGCTCAAATGACATAGTAGAGACAGTGGGTCCTTTGGCTTACAAGAAAATAAGATTATGAAAAATTCATCTTCAAAAACCAGCCTTAGTGTTTTTTATATTTCTCATTTAAATCAGAAAATGAAATCCACAGACGTAACTAGATGGAGAAGAAACTGAGATTTTTAGCCCGAGTTGCCCTTATCTATGGAGTAGGCTGCATATATCTCAAGGTTCACCTGAAATATACAGGGTTGTTGCCATTTGTATTTCCATCTTCTCTTCCTCTCCCATTAGTCTTCTCTTAGCTTTGCTAGGATTCCATTAGGGAGGAAAACAATGAATGAGGTCATTGAGAAACTTCAGTGTCATGGTTCCCCAAACCCTAGTAACTTTGGAAAATGAAAAACAGTAGCTATACCACAAAGAAAAAATTTGAAGACCTGTCCTAGTCCATGGTACCCACTGATCCCTCCCCACCTTCACCTGAGTTATTCCTTGTATATTAGTCCAGATCTGTCCATCACTACTAGGATAACAGGAAAAGGAGTCAGGTACTCAACGTTTTGGTCAAGCACTAACATGAAGAGCACTGTCCTTGGTACTGGGGAAAGAGGACAACACAAAGAGCAAACTGGATTCCTTCCTTTTCTAAGGGAGCTTGCAATCTGAGACAGGAGATTGACACACAAGGAAACAAAAGAGCATATAGATGTGTACAATGCACACACCAAGTTGTGGGGTTTTGGGGACTGGGGAGGTGAATCTCAGCTTCAGTATGAAAGAGAAGTTTTCTTTTTTTTAGGTCAATGATTCATAGAGAATCATAAGCAAAGTAAATGTGAAGAATTCTTAGGAGGCTTATTTGTTTAGATTCTGAGCTTGGAAGCAACAAAGAAATATGGAAGCTGGATACATGTTGGGCAAATGATCCATCACCTAGAAGCTTGACAAAAAGGAGTTTAGATAACTTCTATTAAATTTCAATTAATAAGCACATATTATTGTATGACACACACTTAAGGGCTGGGAGTATAAAGACAAAAGTGAAATGGTTCTGCCCTCAAAGGAGATTACATGGGTGTACAGGTTGGGGAAGATAAATAGGAGCTGTTCAAATTGTATTGAACATTTTCCCTGTGCAACATGGGAAGAACCAGTACCATCTTCTTTTGGGGTGTCCAGTTCCTGAATATTGGTGATTTGAGAACAGGGTCTAATGTCAAAGTTTTAAGCTAGATCCAATTCCTGGAGGCTTCTTATTGTGTAGTACTAGAAATACATAATCCAGCAGCATTAAGAGTCTCAGAGACTTGTCTTTGTGTTCAAAATGGTATAGTTCTCCTTATATACAGCTTTCTTTAGTTTATTCTAGAGTTCAGTGAGATTAGATAAGTCCTATTCCATACCTCATCTCAGGATGGACGTGCCAGAGGGCTCTTAAAAGGCTATGGCAGTGAATTATAAATCCATCCAGGGACTATGGAACTGGAAGGGTTCCACAAATTGGTTCTCTTACACACTGCTAAGCACCAACTGAGCTACAGTTCAGAGGTTCACCCTTAAGTTGGCTACTCCCAAAGACGATGTATGAGGTTACAGTCTTGGGGAAGGAGGATCTGCATTGATGGAGGGAAGGTTGATACTTCTGAGATTAATTACAGATCTTTGACATGTGGAAGTATGAAGAAGGAAGAGGTAGAGAAGGGAGGAGAAGAGGAAGCATGATGGAGTGGGCAGAAGCTAGTTTTCAAATAAGGAAGACTTGGTCTTCCATATTTACTATGGGAATCTATGCAAGATTTTGAACTTCTCAATGCTCTGAGAAACTCTTCAAGAAACTTAAAGGCCAGTGGAGGGAGCTTCCATGCCAAAATTCCCAATACTGATGGAATCATAGATCCAGACCAATATAATACATATTATCTATAAATGAGACCAGAAATATATTCTTTTTCTGATTTGTACTTCCATCTATGATTCAAAATTATGTCTTCTTATTTAGCTTGGCCAACAGAATAAGCTCAGAGCTCTAGTCCATTTTCAGTAATTATAATTCTTTTTGTGAAGCTCCATATATCAAGTGCGCAGAGGAGTATGCTGGGAGCTGGAAGGAGGCAAAAAAATTGGGATGAGTCCCCGCCTCTGCCCTCATGAAACTTGTATTCCAGTAAGGGGAGATGAGATACGTGGAGAGTTATCTGACAAAACAATAAGCATCCAGTGCATTAGAGAGCTATTAAACAATGGGTTATTAGGGGACCCAGACAATAATTTGGGGGTTAGGTTATTTAAAGTATAAGTTATTATGGAAGATAACTATTCCTGGTCTCTCCTAGGTAAGACTACACCCAAATATTCCCCCACGGCTACATCTATACAATCTCTCCTTTCATAATCCCCTTCCCCCATCCTGCTTCTTAGGTTACCATGGGTCTGTCATTAATGGAGTCTCTACTACAAGCGGGTCTGCAATTAGTTGGGAAGATTTCCTCCTTTCATCAGTGTTGTTGCTGGGTTGAACAAGTGGGTGTAAGTACCCAAATCTCTACTGGCTGCAGTTTCCAAGAAATGATTTCTGGCAACAGTGGCAGGTAGCCAAAAACCTGTATTTCTCCTTTCTCCTAACCTCTCTCCTCCCCCTGTTCCCCAAGAATGTCTGGCCCTTTCTATCTAATTTGTTATCTTAAGGATTTTGCTGCTTTTTTTTTTTTTTTTTGAGTATAAAAAACCCCACTCTTCAAGATGTTACTTTGTTTACTCCAGTTAATTATTTAAGAGGATTCTTTAAGCCCTCACCACTCAACCTTTACAATTCCACACAGAAACAAAGATAATTTAGAAGGCTGAGACTCTTTATGCAAATTAAGTTTTTCAGAGTCGAAAAGGGCACATCACAGCTTCCGCCTAGTGAGACTTGGACACCAGGGCACAATGGTGGATAGTGCCTGACATCACATTGTGCGTGCCCATGGCAATTTTGTTGAACATGGGCAACAATATTAATAACACAGCATTAATTTATAGCGTCTGCCAATTATTTCTAATACAGACTTACCGCCTGGTACATGTATTATACATAAATACATACATAAAAATTTAATGCACTCAGAGCGGTACATCCACTGACTGACAACACTGTCTGTTGACACATTTCATTGGCCCCCGCTTGATGCTTCCTGGAGGAGTCACCAGGATGTCAAGGTGAGGCGTTTAAGAGTGATACTGGAGGAATGGACAGACAAATGAACTTTTGTCAACTTTTCTGGAACACTAGCCATTTGGACTGGCTTTCTGCAGAATGGGTAGTAATCACTAATGTTCTTTTATGCCCAGTTGGAAACAAGATCCCAATTTACTAATATGAGCTGCAGAAGAGCTGGTTTCAGCTCTAACGGCTAATTACACTGAATTCAGAAATGCCATAACGAAGCCCACCCCATGATAGAGAACGATATTTTTGAGGGAAAACATTTTACATCGTTTTACAAAGTGAACCCATTCTTTAAACAACAGAAAGCCTACTACCAAATGCTTTCCCCCTTTAAAACCAATAGCTTTCTTAAAAATTTATGGAGATGAATAGATCAAAATCAATGATCCCTTGCTGGATGCGAATGGTGTAAGCCATTTGGATAAACCTACTAATGTTCGCCCTTTTCCTTTTCCCTTTTGTCAGTGTGCTTTAGGCAAGAATCCCCTCATCCCCAAGCACTCAGAGCACCCTCATTTGTGTAGTCAACAATATATCAGCTACAATTTTGTTACAGTCTGAACTGAAGAGGCACAATAGAGAAATGTTTATTTCTGATAGTTGCTCCTTCCCCATCCTTTCCAGCCTGGATACCAGCCCCACTTAATTTTCATTCTTTTTCCTATTTTTAAAAAATGCATCTGAAGACTTTTTGCTTTTGCAGCCAATATGCGTCAGCTGCATAAATAAAGGTTGGAATCAGTGGGCTCTATCCTCTGTCCCCAAGCAGTCACTGATTTTTGTGGTTCCTTTCTGGGTAGCTGCTGTTTAGTCATTTTCTAGCACTCAGCCCAGCTCTAATAACAACTCTATTATGGCCCAATGGTCTTTTCCATAGCATTCCATTCTGACATGTGGTGGGCATCAATAACAGCCAAGCTGACTTTGTGACTCAAAAGATATCAACAGCGAAAACAGATCTGGAATTTTCGGCAACGGGAGAAAGAATAGGATATTTTTAATGTGACAAGCTCAGATTGCTGTCCTTTGTTCAGAGCAGACATGCAGAGAAGGCAGAAAGAATTTCCTTTCTTTAAGTAAACATCTATGGTTCAAGGGCACACAGAGAGATATGACTTAAAATTTGGTTTGTTTCCTAAGCATGTTGGAAAGTCAATTTATGTTAACCCTTACTGTTTACCTCATTCTGGACCCATGTAGCGTTGAAATCTGTGCCAGGGACATAGAAAGTCGATCATAAAATCTCAGTCAGAAGGATTGTAGAAGATACAATAACTAGTTCAGATCCCATTATTCCTATCCCTCCCATCCTGAAGCAGGAATCTCTTCCATAGCATGCAAACTCCACTCAAAGACTTCCAAGAGAGAAATTCTAAGTCATATCATTCTATTTTCAGGCAGTTCTCATTATTCATAAGTTTTCTCAAATACTGAATCATAATCTGCCTCGCTGTGATTTCCATTTATTCATCCTCATTCTGCCCTCCAGAATGAAGAGGTATAGCTTTATGTGATCAGGAGCCTGGAAACATAACTAATATTTCTTCCATATAACAATTCTGCATATATTTGAAGACATTTATCATGAACCCTCTAAAATTTCTCTCCAAGATAAATATACCTAGTTCCTTAAACTAGTGGTTTTTTTTTTTTGTTTTTTTTTGTTTTTTTTTTTTTTTTTAGTATGGTTTCCAGGTCTTAGACCTCCTCCAGATCTACCCCAGCTTGTTAATGTCTTTCCCAAAATGTGTCATCCATCTTTGGACACGAATTTTAACCAAAACTCTGGAATTATCACTTTCCTAATTCTGGGCATGATTCACAACATATTTGACTGTCATGTCACATTTGTTTCATATTGAGATACCTAGATCTTTTTCACTCAATCTGTTTTCTAGTCTTGTTTTACCCATTCTATACCCTATGCAGTTGGTTTTTTAAATACAAGAACCGAGCTTTGCATTTATGAAATTTACATATTAAATTTTATTTTTGAGATTTAGCCTCTGATTCCAGTCCTGTGAGAGTTTTTTGGATCCTCAGCTTGTCATACAACATATTGACTAAATATCACAACTCTGTGACGTACAGATTTGATGTCATCTAAGTCTTTAATGAAGTCACATTTTTACAAAATAGAAATGTTGAATTGGGGTAGCTAGAGGGTGCAGTGGATAGAGCACCAGCCCTAGAATTAGGAGGTCTTGAATTCAAAACCAGCTTCAGACACTTAACAGTTACTAGCTGTCTAACCTTGGGCAAGTCAGTTAACCCCAACTGCTTTGCAAAAAAAAAAAAAAATATTGAGCAGAATAGTGTCCAAGGTAATGTTTTGTGGCACTCCAATAAAATCTTACTTTCCTGTTAAAATCAGTCTGCTAACTAGTACTCTTTGGGTCCAGTTGCTCAGCCAATTTTGAACTCACCCAGTCACATTATCATCTAGTCTTTATTATTTCATGTTGCCAACAAAACTATCTTGAAAAATTTGAATATCATTGAAATTGAAATATACTACAATATGTCAATTATCTCCTTCTGATCTACTTGTATAGTGATTCTGTTAAGAATGTGGTGGAGGGGGGATAGGGAAATGAATAGGAAAATGTCTTCTTTGTTACAATTCATTTGTGGAGGACCACATCCACATTAATGAAACATATTACTATAGTTAAAGCTGTGCTATCTTGTTATACTTAGTGATAACCTTTTAAGATTCATCACAAGGCAAAATTTAGATAAAATGGAAAAACACTATTAATGAAGCTTAAATCAGCCCAGCTATTTTGGAAAGAAATTTGGAACTGTGCCCCAAAAGTCACAAAATTGTGTATGCTCTTTAACTTAAGAATATTGCTACTATGCCTTTATCTCAAAGACAGCAAAGACAGAAGAAAATGATACACACACAAAAAATAATATTTATAACAATTCTTTTTGTTACTGGTAACTAAGGCTGTATTCATCAGTTGAGGAATGACTGAATAGACTGTGATGTACAAATGTAACAGAATATTATTGCCCCATTAAAAATGACAAAAAAGACACTTTCAGAGAAACCTAAGAAGATTGGTATGAACTGGATATATACAGGCAGGAACAGTGATGCAATTTACACAATGACAACATTGTAAAGAAAAATGTTGAAGTACTCAAGAGCACAATCACTAACCAGATCATGAAAGCACTAATGCTGAAGCAAGTTATCTACTTTCTGACAGAGAGGGAAAGGACTAAAACAAAAAAGAGATTTAGATGTATATTCATCGGGTTGGAACCAAGATGGCCAAGGCAAGGACCTTCCTGAGCGCTCCCAAATTTCCTTTCAAATGGGATTAAAATAATACTTCAAAACAAATTCTGATGTGGTAGACCTAACAAAAGGATGAGAGGAAACAATTTTTCAGGCCAAAACAACTCTGAAGTTTGGAAGAAAATTCTGTCTCACTGAGGTGAGAGGTGAGTCCTGTCCATTGTTGACCATGCCAATGTAGGCCATGTCTGGCAAGCCAGCAGCAAGTTTTGGGGACGATTAAATTGGCAGCAACAGTTTCTAGAGCTCTCATCATACAGACAGTAAGGGACTCAGCTAAGAAATTACAAAGAGATTACAGGGGACCTTTCACCTGCATTGAGAGAGACTCTGTGGCATTGCCCAGATGTTGTTGCAGTCCTAAGATGAGGAGAACCTTAGTAAGAACCGGGTCCTTGGATACAGTTCTGGAACAGAAAAGAGTGCTACTGGTTACTCACAGACCAAAGTAAAGGGCAAAAGAGCAGTAAACACTTCTTCTTAGGTCATAATCCCTTGCAATCCTGATTTCAAAGTAAAAGCAAAAATAGAACTAACATAAAAAAATAAAGAAGGAAACTACATTTTGCTAAAAGGTATCATAGACATTAAAGCAATATCAGCATTAAACATATATGCACCAAGTGATACAACATCAAAAATTTTAAAGGACGAGTTAAGTGATTACAAGAAGAAATAGATAATGAAACTGTATTAATAGGGGATTTCAATTGTCACCTCTCAGAACTCAATAAACCCAACCAAAAAATAAACAAGAAAGAAACTAAGGAGGGATAGACCTTTGGAGAAAACTAAATGGGACCTGAAAGGTTTTCTCAGTAGCACCATGGCATCTATACAAAAATGTACATGTATTAGGACATAAAAGCCTCAAATCCAATGTAGAAAATCAGAAATATTATTCTTTTCAGATCATAATACAATAAGATTACATCCAACAAAGGGAAGTGAAAAGATAGATTAAAAGTCATTGAAAATGAAATGATCTAATGCTAAAGAATAAGTGAGTCAAAGAACAAATCATGGAAACAATCAATACTTTCATTAAACAATGACAATAATGAGACAATATACCAAAATTTATGGGGTGCAGCCAAAGCAGTACTCAGAGGAAAATTTAATCTTTTAAATTCTTACATCAATGTAATAGAAAAAGAACAGAGCAATGAATCATGCATGCAACTATAAAACATTAAATAAAGAACAAATTAAAAATTCCCAATTGAGCTCTAAATTGGAAATCCTGAAAATCAAAGGTGAGATTAATATGATTGAAAGGGAAAAAAAAATCATTGAGCTAATCTAGGAATTGATTTTATTAAAAAAAAAAAAAAGAAGACAAATAAGCCATTGGTTAATTTGATTTAAATAAAAGAAAAAAATCCAAATATCCAGTACCAAAATTAAAAGGGTGAAATCATCACCAAACAAAAAGAAAATGAAGCAAATATTTTGCCTAATTATAGGCCAATAAATCTGACAATCTAAATGAAATAAATAAATATCTTACCTAGACTAACAGATCAGAAAATAAAATGCCTAAATAACCCCATCTAACAAAACGAAATTGAACAAGCCATTATTGAACTCCCCAGGAAAAATCCCAGATGGGTTCACAAATAAATTATACCAAACACTTAAAGAACAATTAATTTCAAAACTATATAACTATTTAGAAAAAAATAGATGAAGAAAGAGTTCCACCAAATTACTTTTATGACACAAATATTGTTGATACCTAAACCAGGGAGATTTAAAACAAAGAAAAAATATAAATCAATTTCCCTAATGAATATCAATGCAAAAAAAATTGAACAAAAACTAGAAAGGTGATGGCAGCAATATATCACAAGGATTATACACTATGACCAAGTAGGATTTATACCAGAAATGAAAGGTTGAGAAAATCAGCTGCCTAATTGACCATATTGATAATAAAACCAACAGAAATTATATGATTATCTCAATCTATGCTAAAAAACTTTTTTGACAAAAGATAGTACTGATTATTAAGCTATTTTAAAAGCACTAGAGAAAATAGGAAAAAAGGGAACATTCTTTAAAATGATAAGTAGTATTTATTTGAAACCATCAGCAAGCATTACGTATAATGAAGATATGCTAGATAGCTTCCCAGTACAATCAGGAGTGAAGCAAGGATGCCCCTCATCACCACCATTATTCAATATAGTACTAGAAATATTAGTTATACCAATAACAGAAGAAGAAGAAATCAAAGGAGTTAACATAGGCAATGAGGAAACAATATTATCATTCTATGCAGATGACATGATACTTAGAGAATCCTAAATAATCACTTAAAAACTTCTTGAGGGGCATCTAGATAGCACAGTGGATAGAGTACCAGCCCTGAAGTCAGGAGGACCTAAATTCAAATTCAGCCTCAGGCACTTAATACTTCCTAGCTGTATGACTCTGGGCAAGTCACTTAACTCCAATTGCCTCAGTAAAAAAACAAAACAAAACAACAACAACAACAACAAACATCTACTTGAAATAATTAACAATTTTGCCTAAGTTACTGGATATATGATAAAATCACATAAACCATCAGAATTTTTTATATGACCAACAAAACCCAATAGCAAGAGATAGAATGAGAAATTAATTTAAAGTAATTGTTAATAATATAAACTACTTGGGAGTTTATCTGCCAAGATAAACCCAGGAAGCATATGAACAAAATTACACAAATAAAATCAGATCTAAAGAATTAGAACAATAGAGGCAGAGTCAAGATGGCAGAATAAAGACAGCAAATCACCCGACTTCTTCTCCAAACTGTTCCAAATTCCTTTAAATAATGATGCTAAACAAATTTTAGAACATCAGAACAATCCAAAAGACAGAGTAGATGATTTTCCAGCTGTAGACAACTTAAAAGGTCATTAGAAAAAGTCTGTGACACTAGGGTGGGAGTCCAGCATGAAGTCCTGGTGCAGGGCACACCAATGCAAACTGGTCTAGGCCCTGGACCTAGCCCCAGTCCCAGAATGGTCTAGGGACCTCTGAATCAGGATCTGTACTGGCGGTTTCTAGACCTCTCAGCCCAGAAACACCAAAGAGGACTTGGAAGGACAACAGAAAAGATCTGTGGTAATAGGGGGGAAGTCCAGTGCAATCCCAGCACAGGTTGTGCCAGTACAGCTCTGGCCTTAGCCTCAGCCCCAACATCAACAAAGCAGAACTCTTTTGCTTTAGCACACTAGATCTTACAATACAGTGGAGGTGAAGACAATACTAATAATTCCAGGGCAGACTTGTGGTCAGGTCCCTAGAAAGATAGGACAATGCACCCCCCCCCCCATCTTGGAAACAGAACCCTGCTTTAACAAAGAGTTAAAAGCTTTGTAATAGGCTAGAAAGATAAGTAAATAATAGAAAAAGTTTCTGATCATATAAAGTTACTATCGTGACAAGGAAGAACAAGACAAACACTTGGAAGAAGAAAACAAAGTCAAAGCTACATCCAAAGCCTCCAAGAAAAAGAAGAATTGGTCTTAACATATGGAAGAGTTCAAAAAGCTTCTTTGATTTTTGAAAACCAAATAAGAGAGACAGAGGAAAAATTAGGAAAAGAATTGAGAGTAGTGCAAAAGGAAATTCAAAAAGCTAAGGAGGAGAAAAATGCCTTAAAAAGCAAAACTGAACAATTGAAAAGGAGATATAAAAGATCACTGAGGAATATAATTCCCTAAAAGTTAGAATTGAGCAAATGGATGCTAATGACTTTATGAGAAATCAAGGTAACAATAAAGCAAAAAAAAACAAAAAAAAAAGAAAAGAAAAGAAAAGAAAAAATGTAAACTATCTTATTGGAAAAACAACTGACCTGGAAAATAGATCCAGAAGAGATCACTTAAAAATTATTGATCTACCTGAAAGTCATGATCAAAAAAAGAGCCTGAACATCATCTTTCAGGAAATTATGAAGGAAAACTGTCCTTATGTTCTAGAACCAGAGGGTAAAATAGAAATTGAAAGAATTCACTGACAAACTCCTGAAAGAGATTCTGAAATGGAAACTCCAAGGAATATTAAAGCCAAATTTCAGAGGTTTCAGATCAAAAAGAAAATATTGCAATAGCCAAAAAGCAACAATTTGAATATCCTGAAACCACAGTCAGATTTGCAAAATATTTAGCAATTTCTATATTAAAGGATTAGAGTTTAGAATATGGCATTCTAGAGGCAAAGGAACTAGGGTTAAAACCAAAAACCACCTATCTAGCAATACTGAGTTTAATCCTTCATGGAGAAAAAATGGATACTTAATTAAACAGAGAAGACCTTCAAGTGTTTCTGATGAAAAGAACAGAACTGAATAGAAAATATGACTTTCGAATAAAAGACTCAAGATAAAGAGATAAATAGGAAAGGGAAATTATTAAGGATTCAATAAGGTTAAACTGTTTACATGTCTGCATGAGAGAATGATACTTATAACTCTTAAGAACTATTAGGTCAATTAGAAGGAGTGTGCATAGACAGAGAACATAGATGAAAGTAAAATTTGGTAAATTTTCTAATAAAAGAGGTGTGAAAAAGTTTTATTGGTGGTGGAGGAAATAGTGGTGGGTGGTAGCAGTAGGTAATGCTTGAACCTTACTCTTATTGTGGTCATAGAAAATTATGTTATCCTATAGGAAAGTAGGAAGGGAGCAGGATGAGGAAAAAAAGAGGGGAGGCTTTTTAGAAAGGAAGGCAGATTGGAAGAAGTAATGGTCAGAAGTTAAATACTTTTAAGGAGGAACAGGGTAAAGAGAGAGAGAGAGAGAGAGAGAGAGAGAGAGAGAGAGAGAGAGAGAGAGAGAGAGAAGGATAATCAGGGGGAAACACAGGATAGAAGAAAATATACAGTTAATAATCATAATTGTAAATGAGATTGGGATAAACTCAGCCAGTCACCCAAATGAGCAAACTGAATTACATGATTTTGACATAAAAGGTGATACCATAAGCAAATTAGAGAACATGGACTTCAATCTATCGGGTCTATGGATAAAAGGAGAACTTCTAAATAAGAGATACAGAGAATATGTAAAATATAAAATGAATAATTTTGATTTCATGAAATTATAAAGGTTTTGCATAAACTAAATCAATATAGTCAAAACTGGAAGGAAAAAAGGAAACTGAGAGAAAAAAAATACCCCAAGTTTTTCTGATAAAGAAATGTAGAGAACTGAGTCAAGTTTAGATAATAATACAATTCATTTCCAAATTGACAAATGTTCAAAGGATATGAATAGGCAATTTTCAGAAGAATCAAGGCTATCTGTAATTATATGGAAAAAATGCTTTAAATACCTACAATTAGAGAAATGTAAATTAAAACAAAACTCTGAGATACTGTTTTACATTTGCCATTTCCTTCTCCATCTCATTTTACAGATGAAGAAATTGAGGCAAACATGGTTAAGTGACTTGGCCAGGATCACACAGTTAGTAAATGTCTGAAGACAGATTCAGACTTAGCAAGATGAATCTTCCTAACTCCAGATAGAGCATTCAATCCATTGTGTCACCTCGCTCCATTTTACAAATGAAGAAACTGAAATAGAAGTCAAGTGATTTTTCTAGGTTACCTAGCTATTAAGTGTTTGAGGTCAGATTTGAATTCAGGTTTTCCTGATTTTAGGTCCAATAGTTGTTACTTACTACGCTACCTCGCTGCTTCCAAAAAAGAAGGACCGCTGTGGTCTGTTCTCCAAAAGAACTTTATTTTTATTTATTTATTTTGACAAAGCAATCAGAGTTAAATGATTTGTCATTTATTTTTATTTTTATTTATTTTTTATTATAGCTTTTTATTTACAAGTTACATGCATGGGTAATTTTACAGCATTGACAATTGCCAAACCTTTTGTTGTAATTTTTCCCCTCCTTCCCCCATCTTCTCCCCCAGATGGCAGGTTGACAGATATATGTTAAATATGTTAAAGTATGAATTAAATACAATATAAATATACATATCCAAACAGTTATTTTGCTGTACAAAAAGAATTGGTCTTTGAATTAGTGTACTATTAGCCTGTGAAGGAAATCAAAAATGCAAGTGGACAAAAATAGAGGGATTGGGAATTCTATGTAATGGTTCATAGTCATCTCCCAGAGTTCTTTCGCTGGGTGTAACTGATTCAATTCATTATTGCTCTATTGGAGCTGATTTGGTTCATCTCATTGTTGAAAAGGGCCACGTCCATCAGAATTGATCATCATATAGTGTTGTTGTTGAAGTATATAAGGATCTCCTGGCCCTGCTCGTTTCACTCAGCATCAGTTCATATAAGTCTCTCCAGGCCTTTCTGAAATCATCTTGCTGGTCATTTCTTATAGAACAATAATATTCCATAATCTTCATATACCACAATTTATTCAACCATTCTCCAATTGATGGGCATCCACTCAGTTTCCAGAAGGTTAAATGATTTATTCAGGGTAACCGAGTAAGTATCAAATGTCAAGGTCAAATTTGAACTCACATCTTCCTGACTCTAAAACTGGTGCTCTGTCCATGGCACAATCTAGTTGTCCTTATTTTCCATGCAGCTACCAAGCAACAAACAGTTATTGGGGCATCCCTACTATATGCCAGGGATTGTGCTGTGTACTAAAGACACAAAGACAGAGCAGATGCCTTCAACGACCTTTCATTTTACTTTTCTCATCATTGTACCATTGTTATACCTCTCTGCCTTTAGTCTATCCCCTTTCTTGACTATAAGCTCCATGAGGATATGAACCATGTCTTACCCAGGAATATTTATAAAGGTCCAATTAGCACTTTACAAATCTGAAAACAAACATAAGGCCTAATATTATTATCAGACTAGAGTTACCAGATGTCCAGTCTACTAATTATTTCATTTTCTGACTCTTTCTAATATAGTTTTTCTGAATTCATTGAGTAATTACAGAGCGATAAAGGGGAGGAGCTGGTAAATATTTAACAACTGGACTTTCAAATGAATCATGAACACATTTTGAAGCTTAATCTGTTTTATTAACACTTTCTTACATCTAGACAATCAGCAAAGCAATAAATGGAACCCAATTTCTAACAATTATTTTTGATCTATGAATGATCCTATTGAAAATTTAATCATCAGACCTAGAAGGGGTTGTATCTGACTCTAGCACACTTCTGACTTTAACTAAAGTTTCTGTAATCCTCATCATCCATCCCAGTACTCCACAAATAGGTAGCTTTGATGAATGTTTGTGGCAAAAATGAATGAATGGATTAATGAACATTGGTTGAACTCATTGAATGAATGAGTTAAATGAATGATAAAAGTGGCCAGATAGGAGTTTCCTATAAAATAAAAAGGACTGACCTTATTTAATTTAGCAAAATATATATCATTGGGCCCCATAGTTGTTCTTATCTTAATTTTTTTTCCAAATTTAGAATCATTAATAAAAGTCGGTTTTGTGAAATCCTCTTTCTTAAATTAGGTATATGAGATGTGTACAGTTGACTACCAAGCAACAAAAATCCACCTCATTTAGTTTTTTGGTCCTCATTCCCCAGATTATATACATAGAGATCTGCTGCTAAAGACATCAGTGATTCTAAAATGCTGATTTTATTACCACTTGGTCATTTGTTCCTAGAACTTAGGAAGCCTGAATGTTTCAGTGGTCCTGAATAGGTTCTGATGTTTATTCCCAAGGTTTTCCTTAGAATATTAAAAAAAAAAAAGTTTTTATAGAATCTTGTAACTCTACTGAGTTTCCGGAAAGCTCTATAAACTAGTTCTTGCTCAAGATAGCAGGTTATCTTTCTTTCCTTATTTCTCAAGGCAACATAATAGGGTAGTCCTTCCGCTTTACTGAGAATGTTCATTTTTCCTACTGAGGGTTTTCTTCCCTGAGGCTAAGAGTTCATCCCTTTGGTGAGTGTAGCAGGTATTTTCCATGCATAGTTTTTATCAAAATTGACTAGGAATTAAGCTGTAAGACCACAGGTGTAGTCTCTAAATGCATCTCAACTGTCATTTTTCTCTCCCAAGCTAGCTACAAACAGACAGTAAATTCTCTCAAAACATGCTCACAATGGGGATGGAAGTTTCCTTGATCAGTCTGGTAGATTAAGCATCACCTAAACTGGTTTATTCCACTCATTTTGTACAACATGCCATATTTGCAATAAATGGCACTTTGTTTTTATATGAGAGAGGAATAAGCATAAATGTGTTCTTTCAAATTTATGACAGGTTTGCTGACTTTCTGAGCCTCTTTTATCTTTCTCAGAGATGTGTTTCTTGTTTTGGAGTAACCATTGGAGGGAAAAAAGAAGGGAGGGAGGGAGGGAAGGAAGTAGGGGAAGAGAGAAAGAGAAAGAGTCTTATTATACATACATATATATATATATATTTAAATTTTTTATTTCAACTTCAACTTCAACTTAATTTAACTTGTTACTTTTGGTACCTTTGTCATTCAAATCCAATTTACTTAGGTTTTCACATCTGTATAAAAGGGGAAAAGACAAAATGTTCTGTTAGATCTTTTCCAGCTCAATATTCATGTTCTAGTATCTGATGGCCCAATGATTCTGTTTATGGATATGTTTTTTGAGAATTGCTATCACCTTCAAGGCAATTCCAATAGACTTGGGACGGAAAATAGCATCCACATCCAGAAAGAGAACTATGGAAACTAAATGATGTAGATCAAAGCATAATATTTTCACCATTTGTGTTGTTGTTGTTTGTTTGCTTGTTTTTTTTTTTTTGCTTTGTTTTGTTTTTTCTCTAATGTTTTTTTCCCCTTTTGATCTGATTTTTCTTGCACAGCATGACTAATATGGAAATACATTTAGAAGAATTGTACATGTTTAACTTATGTTGGATTGTTTGATGTCTTTCTTTTGGAGAGGAAAGGGAGGGAGAAGAAGAAAAATTTTGAACACAAGATTTTAGAAAGGGAATGTTGAAAACTACCTCTTTATATATATATATACATTTGAATAAATAAAATATTGTTAAAATAGAAAAAAAAAGAGATTTGCAATTACTGAAAATTTTATCACCCTCTGGAAAATGACGGTGATTGAGCCTGTCTAAAGCTGGTCTTTTAACAACAGAAATACAATCCCTGGCCAGACCCATATTCTAAACCTTTCCAGCTTAGCAGGATGTGTTAGAACCTGTATTCTGAATAGATTTCACCTCCTTGCAATGATAAGACATTGAGAATTGTAGATATAATTAGCTAAGGATAAAAAGACCCTTTCTGAAATGATCACTCAGAGGGCCAGAATTTAAGCTTACAACGCTGGTCACACTCATGAAGCTTTGGGAACATTCCTCCCCCGCTGTTCATTGCAATTCAGTTATTCTAATGCAGGTAGATATGATCCCAAGAAAAGACACCGTTTAAGCAGTGAGGGAATGGCCCTCGCTGCATCTTCCTGAGAATTCCTGTTTCGTTTACTACTCAGCTCCACAAATGCTGTCAAGCCTCCCATGTTGTGCTAGTTTGTGACTCTCATTTAGAGACAAGTGTGATATCGCTATCCATTTTGCAGTCTTTGTACACATCAAAACAAACAAACTGGGAACCAAATACACCACAGCAGGCTTATTGTCAGAGAATTAGCTCTCATACTGCCACAGTCAGACTCATTCTGATAAGAATAGCCTAAAATTAATCCTTACAGGCAAACTGGTCTCAGGCCAGATCTGGGAGATAACTTTTGGCTACAGTCACGTTCGATACACATGTTGGTGTCATCCTGACAAATTTTGCCCCAGAAAATAAGAGAAAGTAAATGAAAATAATACAAATCTAGGGGTGGGAGAGAGAGACAGAGAAAAACAGGAAAGGGAGATAGAGAAACAGAAATGGGGAAGGGAGATAGAAAAAGGAAAGGAAGAGGAAAAGGAGGGAGAGAAAAAGAGAGAGACAGAAAGAAATAAGAGCTCTCCACCCTTTCTTTGCTGAAAGCTGAGTAACTTGGGTGGTGTTTGGTTGCAGAAATCAGACCGCTCAGATGAATGTTCAGAGTATGACTGTACTTGCCCTTTAGGTAAATAGAAACTTTTCCTCCTAACCCTGGTAGCAGTCTCCTTCCCAAATACAACTCTACCTGGCTTAGGATGAGGGCATTTGATATAAAAACAAGGTCAAGGCTGTGATCCCATCACTCATCCTTCTCAGCAACCTCAAAAGCTCCCTCCCAACACTTCTTGAGACTTCATGCCAGTCGAACATAATAAACACCTTTGGGGACTACCTTTGTAATTACAGAAAGAAAAATAATTTTCATCCTGTCGTTAACTAGGGTGGATTTGAAGCTGGTGCCTAGATTATCCTTAAATACCTTTTCCTTTGGGGAAGTCTAACATTGTGACATTGCGTTTGCCAGTTTCAAATGAGTGTGACTATTATTTCGCCGTCCCCATGTACGGCTGCTGATAAATGGGCACCTAACAAGGGAATGAGATGGAGGCTGGCTGATGGTGAGAGGAAGCGTGTGAGTGTCCGAATGAGCTCAGCTGAATCAGCCTTAGTGAATGTTTTTGTTTTCTTTCTTCGGGAAGAATTCTCATGCGACGGATTTCTTTCTTGATTGCTTAAGATGTTGATGGGGATGATGATAATAACAGGCCTTCTCTCCATGGCACGGGTCAAGAGTTGAACCTATTTTTCCAAATCTTTCTTTCCCTTCCTCCCAGATGCAGCTGGAAGGGTTGCTACACAATGCTTATGGCGCCAGCGGGTTTAGAAATAGTTTGTGCCATACATTAAGTTCCTTTGTATGAGTGTGGGATGTGATCATGCAGACCCCCTTCTGGATCCCAAGGGGAAGAAAAGATTGTTAAGATATGTTGCAGTGCAAAAATGGATATCATTCTAAGCTAAGTAAGGAGAAACAGAACCACAGAGCTAGGCTACATAGTCCGACCTTCCCATTTAATAGATGAGGAAACCAGTCCAGAAAAGTTAAGGTATCTGCCTGATATTACAAAAATAAGATGTTAGAAACTAAATTTGAATCAAGATTGCCTAAAACCAAAATTTCTAAAGATTTCTAATTTTAGACCAAGATTTCTAAAACCAAAAATCTTTCTACTATTTTATGAAAGATCCAATATTTTAATGCATAACAGTGAATCTGAGAAAAAGAATTTTTAATCAGTTTGATTTATTGATTTAATTCAATATAACAGATTCATTAAGCAACTAGTCAGTCAAGAAACACTTATTAAATACTTACAATGTGCCTGAGATATAAAGAAAGACAAAAAAGTTCTACCCTTCAAAGAGCTCATATTCTAAGGAAGGGAGATGATATGTAAATAATGGTATCCATATAAAATGGCCATTTTCTCCTGACTGGTGATTCCCTAATCCAGGTCACCCTGCTTGCTTCATTTCACTTTTTTTAGGTTAAATATTTTTATGCACAAATAAATGCAAATATACTTCAACCCTTACAGCCATGATTTGGGAGTATCTTGGTATCTCAGAGTTAGGTCCATTCTATCACCAACAGTTGTACACCCCACGTGTAGCAATGATAGGGCTTTGCAGTAGACAGCAAGCAAAAGAAGATGCAGAATCCCTACTCCAAATCACATTCACTCATTAGCCTGGAGATAATTCTGTTGTGAGAAGAGGAGATTGTGCCTGGATTTATGAATTCACTAGTTTAGGGTATTCTTGGGTAAGGAAGCACCCTCCACCAAGGCCACTTTCCCTGAGAAAATCATCTAGGACACTGATGGGTTACAAGACTTTGCTCAGAGTCACATAGAAAGTATATATCAAAGGTAGTACATGAAATCAGCCTTTCTTAGCACTAACAATTACACCATAGTTCCTCTAAATTCTGTGTTTAATAAATTGCAAATGATTGTGAGTGTAACTCAAATAATGTCCATCCCAAGGAAACCATGATAACATCAAACATTAGGAAGATGGGCTAAATAGCCAGAGAGACTTCACTCAACCTGTTAATCCCATAATTAAAGTGTGAAGTACAGAGATAGTTGCCCATCCACTCAGGAGAACCCTTGATACCCATCTGTTGGAATACACGGGAGCCACCTGACCGTGGATGCTGGAGATCCAACCCAGAATGGGTCTCCTCTTGTGAGAGGATGATATGTGGAACCTGAGAGGCATTTGCTGTTCTCTGACCTCTCTCCTCTTCCCTCTGCCTCCAATTTATCTCATTCCCAGTTTGCAACACCTGTGTCAGCAAAGGCTGCTCCACAACTCCTTCAGATGCTATGATCCACAGTTGTGGAGGCTCTCAGAGAATTGACCTGTCCCTTAACACCGATCTCTTGATTAGTGAATCCCTAGCCCAGACCTCCATTTAAAGAGAGATCCCAGACACAGTCACTGAACTTTGCTGGACTTATTCTGAGAGTTTCTGCACTTCTTATGAGTTGTTAATTACCCTACACGGGTGGTGCACTCCCCCATTTCCCTCCCTCCCCTTTCTGGGTTGTCTTATACCTTTAGAGTGTAAGCCCTTTGAGAGTGGAGACTGGCCTGTTTGTTTATATTTGTTTTCCCCATTGTTTGGCAGAATGTCTGACACATAATAAGTAATAAAAAAAATGCTTTATCTTTTTGTTTCTGAAAAAGATGGAAGGAAACTTCAGAGGAGGCAGCTTGCACAGCAGGGAAAACAGAAAATCTGCCCACAGAAGGTAAGACTTCCTGATGAATCTTGTAGGAGGAAAGGGAAAGTAACAAGCAGAGGAAAGGCGAGAGAACCTTCCAGCCATGTTCTAAACAAAATTGGGAAATAGAATGTCATGTTCAAGGAGCAACAAAAAAGCCATTGAGACTGGATTGTAACAGCGAATGTCAAACGTAAAAAAACTGGGAAGGTGGGAAAGGCCTAGGTTGTGAAGAACTTTCAATGAAGAACAGAGAATTTGTTCCTTGGAGGTATTAAAGAGCCACTGGAGTTTACTGAGAAGAGGCAAAATGTAGTCAGACTTACACATTAGGACAGATTCAACAGCTAAGTGGAGGAAATTAGAGAGGAAGAGTTTTTTGACCCAGGGAAATCAACTAGAAGGTTGTTGCAATAGTCCAGGTGGTAGATGATGGGGACCGTGGGATGGCAGCTGTGTCAGTAGAGAGCTGGGCACGCGGGCTAAGGTTTTGTAAGAGTGAGATGACGAAATCTGGCAATGGGTTGGAGAGAGTCAGTGGCGCCTACTATCTGCCAAGCCCTGTAATAGATCCCAGAGATAAAGACAAAAATGAAACATGCTCTCAAAAGCATGTAAAAGCACGTGAATTCTACTGAGAAGCTCTAAGCATCCATTCATTCCTGCCCCCCCACCCCCACCCCTAGCCCTCATAAGTATGCATTATTTGACTCCCCATTTGTACAGAAACAAAATTTAGTTAAGACAACAGAGTGTAAGACTTCTCAAAGCTTAAAGTCTGGGAATAGGATGAAAGCTAAATAGAGAAATCCATAACAATAGAGTAAGTGAATCAGAATGTAAGCTCCTTGGGGGCAGGAGCTGTTTTGATCTTAGTTGTTTTGATTCCCATTCTGGGAATAGACACATTACATGTGCTAAG
Source organism: Antechinus flavipes (assembly GCF_016432865.1). NCBI lineage: Eukaryota > Metazoa > Chordata > Mammalia > Dasyuromorphia > Dasyuridae > Antechinus > Antechinus flavipes. The sequence goes on along the minus strand of NC_067402.1, from coordinate 33,607,080 downwards.
TATGTTTAATGCATGTTTATTGATTGATTGAAAACAAAATTTTATGGAGGTCAGAGAAAGAAGGTCATTATTGGCAAAAGTAAGAGATGAGGGATTGTAATTTTTATATATTTTGATTCAATCGGGACAATAAAGTATTCTAAAATAGGTTGTAAATTGGGGGTTATGGCCTTTACCTACTACAAGTCACTAAGGAGTGATAAAGAGGAGAAACTAATTGTCTTTAGTATCCATTTTTGTTTTAATTTCACAAGGGCAAGCTGCTAAATGGAGACTGTGGTAAACAGCCCATTAGTTAAAATACTTGAGTGAAAACACAGCAAGGGAGGGTAATAAGAGTTCATTTTATCAGTCAGGCTTTCTCCTTCTGTACCCAACTGCTTCCCACTTCTATTTAAAGGCACACAAAACTAAATGGGCCGCTCCTCTGTTAGGGAGAGGGGCACAAGAGCCAATTGCAAAGGCTTCATAGACACCAGTTGACCCTTCAAACAAGGGAAGCAGCATGGCTGATGGCCCAATGACTAGTACTAGGAGATGTAGCGGCTCATTTCCTATTAAAAAAAATTGTAATTTAACATGCCATCCAGAAGAACACTCCGAAAATCGTTTCCGTGGCAAATAATCGTTTCTATGATGCTATTAATGTTACCGATTTCCATCGCAACAACCCTGACCTGTGATGCTGTGGAAAAATCCTCATTGTCTCTGGAGTCAGAATCGCTGAGTTCAAATATCACCTTTAATACTTCCTAGCTGCATCTGTGCCCCAGGGTCCCCATCTGTAAAGGAATGGTCTGTGAAAGCCTATCCAGTTGGACTAGATAATAGTTAACATTTACATGTTAGTGCTTTACAATTGTAAAATTACTTTATTTCCTATAAGGTCTTTATAATTATTATTTCATTTGATCCTCACAAGTGTGAGAGATAGGTGCCATTATTATCACCCCATTTTATGAATGAGGAAATTGAGGCAAAAATCAAATAAATAACTTGCTCGGAATCATCTACTAAATATCTGAAATTGAATTTGAACTTGAGTTTTCCTGATTTAGGATACTACACCACCTTGCTGCCTCATGCTAGATGACCTCTGAATCCTTTCTAGTCACCAATCTGTGAAATGCAAATGCTACGAGGGCCATTTTGAGTTCCTAAGATTGAGTGACTTGCCCAGGGCCATACGACTAGGAAGTAGTAGAGCAGAGATTTGAATAAAGGCATAGCCCCAAATTCATAGCCTGGCTTTTTGGATGTACATAAGATCCTCTGTTGATGGGCAGTGATATGAATTCTAAGCTCCAAGGCCTCAAGTACACATTGCTAAAAGTGCTGACTGAAAATGATTAGAACTTTAGTGGAGGACATGGTGGATATCTTCCTTTTTGGAGGCGTCCTTTGCAGGCTTGGGTGGATGTGGGGATGGGGAGAAGGTCGTGCTCTCCCTGCTCCAATGAAAGAGCTCCTTTGTCACCCTGGGCAGCATGAACTCAGCCCAACTGGGTATTCAGCAACAATCTCCAATGTCCCCCTCTCTCCTCCTCTTTGTGCCTCTGTCTCTCTGTCTAGAAGGGCACTCAATCCACAGCCGCCACTCAGGAAAGGCCTATTATGGAGAATATTAAAAAAAAAAAAAAAAAAAAAAAAGCAGAGCTGCTAAAAAATCTACAGATTCCAAGTCACCTTAGTCATTTGTGTTCAGCTGCTTCTAGTGATCCTATAAGCTGTGTGTACAATTCCCTAGTTGGCTCCATGTTGCTTTCCCCTCCTAGAACATCCATCAGGGTCACCATGACTTAAATTTAAGTTTAACTGAGGTTAATCTCAGAAACCCTCACATAGTGAATTAGAGCTTTCTGCCTTCTCTTTGTCTATCTCTTAAGAATTCCATATCTGAAAAAGGAGAAAGGGAAGCCTTGAAAAGGACTGTGGTAAGGTGGGCATTTCAGCTCCAATGGATGTAATCCTTTGAGGAGACTGGGATCTTTTTCTTTTATTTAGAGTTTGCACCGTAGCTATCTCCTAAGCACTTTGGTATGCCTTAATTATTTAAATAATCATCATTATTTGTTTACCTTTTTGTTGAAGTGTTATTTGTGACTCCTGTGAGAGTTCTTTAAGATCCCCCCTGTAATAAATGAATGCAAATGAAGTTTCAGAGAAGCAGGGAGTATCAGGGCTAGAGTATGGCCCCAGAAAGGGAAAGCAGGGGCTCTGGAAAAAGGAAATGGTTTGGTTTGGTTTGGTTTTGAGACACCTCCCTAGGTTTTCATTACATCTCCTTTCACTGATTTTTACAAATAGTGGACAAGTGGTTCTATCACTCAAAACATGTTTCCTGGATTTCAAATAGAAGTGTGGTTTTTGTTTGTGTTTTAATAGATCTCACTGGATTATGGAATTAGGAACTGAAAGGCGGATTATCCAGTCCCACTTCTTCATTCTGCAGAGGAGAAAACTAAGATCCAGACAGAAGTGATTTACCCAAGATGCCTCAGGTTGAAAATAACAGAATTTGCATCCAGGTCCACCTATGACCAAACCCAATACTATTATGCCACATATAACATTTTCATATTCCCCCACAACCAAGGACAGATGGAATCATGAAATCTCAAGGTACAAGGAGACCCCAGATGACAGTTGGTTCTGTGCATGTTTGAACAAAAATCCTCTCAATAACATTTAAATAGGAGGCCTCCTTCCTTTGTCTGAAAACCCTTATTGAGGAGTAAGCCCATTGCCTCTCACCAGAGTCCATTCTAATTTTAAATGGCTCTAATCCTAAAAATTTTTCCTTAGATCTAGCCTAAATTTGCCCCTTTGCATCTGGTATTCCTTGTTCTTTGTTCTGGGCTCAAGCAAATTGAAGCCAAGGATAACTAGCACATGTTTCTCTTCCTTTCCCCTGATATTTCCTTCTTCAGGCTAAAACAATTATTGAAATGTGACCTAGAACTGAATAGAATACTCTATATGTACTCTGACCAAAGTAACGAGAGTAAGATGATTACCTCCCTAGTGCTTGTACGTGGGGGATTGATTTTTTTGGACTCGAGTGTTAAGAATTGTTATTTATTGTATTCACTTGTCTTAGATTCAACCCAGTGTTCTATTCTGTCAATTGTATCCTGCCTTTAAGAGATGACAGATTATACATTTACTGTTGATTCTTATTTACCTTTAACCACCAACATGTGCTAGTTACTATATGGAGTAGTTATATGCATATGCCATATTGTAACATTTATGTTATGAGCAAAATCATTCCTATTGCTAACCACAGCTTGTAGTGTAAATCAAAGTGACCTTGAAAAGGGTGACTCGAGCGTGTTGAAACATGTTATAACTTCTCTCTACTCTGAACATTCTTTCCATAAACCAAGATTGAAAATGAGTCTCATTTCTTTATAGTTATAGCTCAGATATGTGTGTATATATATATAGTTATACACCATATACACACACACATATATATATATATACACAACTATATACACATGTATTTCCTATGATAGTTCTTTGATACATGTTTAGTATATTTCTTAGTTCACACACATACACATGCACACACACATATATATACATATACTTCTCTCTCTCTCTCTTTCTCTCTCTCTCTCTCTCTCTCTCTCTCTCTCTATATATATATATATATATATATACATCATCCTCTAAAAACTCAACATTTCACAAGCTGAAACTATTGAAATAGCCAATGAAGGAGGTATAAGGGCCAATTGGAGACAATAAAAGGATTTCCATGCAGCGGTGAGAACCCAGCTGAGACTGGAGAACATAAATGCATAATGGACACACTCAGCATGGTTATGCACTTTGTCCCCCTCAGCAGCTCCTAAATTGGAGCAGAGGAGGTAGATTATGGCAGTAATCCAGGGCTGGAGTTTGGAAAGGCATGAGGGGTGATGGAACAAGATCGGAGGATAATGTACGATTAGATTGATTATAGGTTCAAAACTAAAGGGAGGAAAGGAGGTTCAGAGTAGGAGTGCTCAACTTTAGAGAGAGAATTTAGAAAGGACGACGAGGAAGAAGGTATGGTGCCGACTCCTAATCCAGTGTCTCAAGAGGTATGAGGGAAAGCTTACTCTAATACTAGAGAGTAAGGCTGAGGATGCAGTTTTTTATAGGAAAAGGGAGACCCTTAAAGGCAGATAGAAAAAGGCAGATAGCATTTCTAAATCCCAAGGATGAGGGGAAGCTGCATATGTAATGTGGTCTGAATTATATGCCTCTTTTATTCTCTATATTAGGGAAACTGAGACTTAAGTCATAATTTGAATTTTAAGCATTTTTTCTTTGAGTCATTAGAATGGGAGAATGAAGAGTATGAGAAAGGGGAGGCTAATCCTCCTAATTAGAAATAAGCTCCTCTCCAACTAAACCCCTTCTTTCCCCTTCCCCCACACGATTCATTTACCAAGTCATGTCAATTCATCTTCTATATCAATCCCCTCTTTTCCACTTCCATCATTTTCATTCAGTCCCTCATCACATTTTGCATGGATTATTATTACAGCCTCTTAACTTATCATCCTACTACCAAGCCCTCTCATCTCCAATCTGCCCAAGTAATCTTCCTAATGCACTGAACTGATAAAATAATTGCCCTAGAGAATCCTACAGTGCCTCCATAGCATCTTCTAAATAAAATGTGAACTTCTTTTAAGTCTCCTACCACCCATCTTCAACTGATTTCTTCACTCCCTTTCAAATGTTCTCTGTTCCAGATGAACTGCTCTAGCTAGCGAGATGGATTGATGGACAGATAGATAGATGCATCCTTGTTCAGTAGTTTTCAGTCATGTTCAACTCTCTGTGACCCTATTTGGAGTTTTATTGGCAAAGATATTAGAGCGACTGCCACTTCCTTCTCCAGCTCATTTTACAGATGAGGAAACTGAGGCAAACAAGGTAAAGTGACTTTTCTAGGGTCACCCAGCTAGTGAGTATCTGAGGGCAGATTTGAACTCAGGAGAATGAGTCTTATTACTCTAAGCCACTGTACCACCTCATTAGATAGATAGCTATGCCTGATTAGATAGATAGATGATAGATAGATATGAAGAGACTATTTTTTAAGCAATCACTGTGTACCATATGTTGTAATAAAATCTCTCTATAAATACAAGTAAGTAAGATAGTTCATTTTCAAGGAATATATTTCTAATGGGAGATTATACCAAAAAGGAAGCCAGAATGGAAGAAAGAAAGCAGAGAGTTGTCAAACTGGAGACCCAGGAACAGAGTCCAAGGCTGAGTGAAAGGGGTAAGAATACTGGCTATAGTATACCCTGCCTTGTGAAGATATGGTAAAGAACTGAATGATAATAATGATGCTAATAATATATATACATAATATAATAATAATAGCTAAATATAACTCTTTTAAGAATTACAAAATACTTATATTATCGTATTTGTTAACTTACCAGAGCCCTTTCCTTCCTTGACTTACCCTTCTTGCTTCCCATATCATTGTTTATTCCACTCCTCCATGCCCAAATGGTTGTCTCTTTCCTTCTCCACCTCCTAATTTTCCTTTTACCAAGACCCAACTAATTTGCTGCTTCCTTTACGGAGACTTTCCTATTTCTTTTTGAAACAGTTGAAATTGATCTTAATTATAGATCTGACCTCGTGATAAGAGAAGGGCATTCTAGTGAAGAAAAGAACTTATGTAGTAATGTGAAAAGGTTTTCTGCTCAAATTTTTTGTAGCTCTTTATCTGAAACTCTTCTTTATAACATATTCCACTTTGTGTCATTTTTTGGTACATTTCCCTTATTGGATTATAAACTTCTTAAAAACAGAATTATTTTATTTTATATCTTTGTATCTAGAGCCTTGCATTTAACTAACACTTAAGTATTAAAATAATTACATTGAATTAAAAGGTAGATGGCATCACATTCTAGAGGGGAATAGCAGGTAAAGAAAGTTGAATTTTACTCAGTAGACAGCAGGGAGCTATTTGAAGAGTTTCACGCAGAGGGATAAGTGATCAGATATGTGCATAGCAAAATTAAGTACCGCCATGTCACGGAAAATGGTTTATAAGGGGAGAAAATGGTGAAAGAAGACTTGTTAAGAGGCTATAGGCATCAAGGTGGAGGTCATAATACCTTTGAGGGTCAGTAGGAATTGGAAAGGAGAACTGGCGTCACAGGATTTTTTTATAAATGACAGGACTCGATGATTGGATATGATAGGTTAGGCTTTGAACATCAGAAACTGAGTGAATGATAGTGTCAGTGAAATAAATAAAGAAGTGAGAGGAAGAACAGGTTTTGAAAAATTAATAAAATTAAAATTTGTAAAAAGCATGGATGATTGAGGAACCAGTGGAATATTCAGGTATTTCACAGAATCACATAGTTCAAGCTGGAATGCAATACTGAGACCTTCCACTCAAATCGTTGTATAACAAAGGCCTGGAAAAGTCAGGTGCTTTGTTCACAATTACAAGGGTAGAGGCAGCTAGGCAGCGAAGCTGATAGATCACCAGCCCTGAAGTCAGGAGGACCTGAGTTCAAATATGATCTCAGATACTTAACACTTCCTAACTGAGTGACCCTGGGCAAGTCACTTAACCCTAATTGCCTGAGGCAAAAAAAAAAAATCACAAGAATGGTCTTCAGCAAAGCCAGGTATCCCATTGGCAGTTAATAAATGGAATCTGGAGCTTGAGAGACAGAGGTCAGAGCAGGACATACCATGTTGAGATTCTTCTTAATGATCACAGTTGAAGTCTTAGGTCATGAATAATATTACAAGAGAGAGAATAAAGGCAGAAAAAGAGAAGAAGGCTAAGTACAAATCCTCAGAGATCACTTATTCAAAGGGATTGGAAAGAGAATGAGATATTAGTGAAGAAGAAAGAGAATGAAGAATCAGACAGGTAAGTGAAGAATCTAGAGAATGTGGTTTCTCTGACGCCAAGGGAGGTAATAAAATTCAGAAGAATTTGTTTAGAATTTGATGTCCTTTGGTAGTTTTGACTCTCCAGGAACCTATTCGGTTTTGTTTGTTTGTTTGTTTTTTTGGTAAAGATATTGCAGTAGTTTGCCATTCCTTCTGCAGTCCACTTTATAGAACAGAAACCTGAGGCAAATAGGATTAAGTGTTTGGCCAGGATTGGCCAGGATTGTACATCTAGTATTTATCTGAGGCTGGATTTGAACTCTTGAGGCTGAATCTTCCTGACTCTGAGCGTGGCCCTCACTATGGCGGCACTTAGCTACCCTAAAGATATTGGTAAGCGGTGTCAAATGCTTTAAAATAAGAGAGGATGAAGATAAATAAAAAACCTCCATGATATGTCCTTGATGAGCCCAGTCTATACGGACTGTCCTTAGCTTTGAATTCCTTCAAGAATACCATGAATTTCTACACTGGCTCATTCAGCCCTTGTTTTCCCCTTATTTCAAACATATATGACCTGTTTCCCCTACTAGATTGCAAGCCTTTTGAGGGCAGAGTATGTATCATTTTCTTTCCCATCCTTTCCAGCCCCTAGAACAAATAAGAAGATAGGCGCTACTTGATCTGTAAAGTGAGCTTCCTGAAATAGATGGTTTGCAGCTCTTGAATCAAAGGATCCTTTAAGAATTTTTCTGGCCTACTAAAGAAGTAATGTCTAATTTTATAGAATTCTCCAGTTAAAAAAAAACCCTCACATAATAAAGAACTCTTATAGTTGATCAGCTGATAGGAGTATAGCCTGAGAGCTGGAAGGGACCTTACATGGCCCCTGGTTTCTTTTTATTTTACAGATGTGGAAAATGAGGCCTAAGGTAAGAAACTTGCTCAACTTGACTCAAGTAAGTGTCAAAAATGGGATATGAATCCGGGTCCTCTGCTTCCAAAGTAAGGCTTTGTCCCTGTATTAAGTTATAAACTTATAGATCTGAAGGAGCTTTTAGACATCCTCTGGACCAAGCCTTTCATTTCACTGATTAGGAAATTCATGTAGAAGGGAAGCAGCCCCATTTTCCTGTAGTAGACTTTAGTATTCCAACCTTCCCAAGTCTATATTTAAGCAACTTTGTAGCTGGAAACAGTCTGTCCATCGATTGGGAAGCAGGAATGGTCTGACCTTCAAAACGTCCCAACTCTCGAAGGACTTGTCTGAGTTTGAAAGTGAATCTTTCACTCACAGTTAGTGAGAACATATGGTGAAAAGGAAGAGTCCTGAGGGCAGCCTTTCACCCCAGCCCTTAGGACATGGGCTTTAAGAAGTGGAGTTTCAGACTCTTCCTTCTTTTCTGCTTGTCTAAAAAAAAATTAGAGTCTCCAATCTGGAGATAAGACTTTAGAGGACCAGGAATCAAGGCTGGGAGTTTCAGCTAGCAAACCCCTGCTGGGGCCACCAGCCCAACTGGGGCTTTTGTTATTGTTGTTGTTCAGTCATTTCTAACTCTTTGTGACCCTTTTAGGGGTTTTCTTGACTCAGATACTGGAGGTCTTTTCCATTTCTTTCTCCAGCTCATTTTACAGATGAGGAGACTGAGGTAGACAGAGTTAAGACTTGTACTTAATTGAGATTAATATTATGTGGAAAGTGAGTAAATCTGTAAAACTACTCCCCTCTCCCTCTGGAGACTAAAGTGATAAAGAAGGATTATGTTTCTAAGGAATTGGGGAAACAATTTGTTTCTTCTTGCTACATCTTATTTTTAAAATTTCTATCTATTTATTTATTTGTTTGTTTTGGCTGAGGCAATGGGGGTTAAGTGACTTGCCCAGGGTCACATAGCCAGGAAGCATTAAGTTTTTTGAGATCAGATTTGAACTCCGGTCCTCCTGACTTCAGGGCTGGTGCTCTATCCACTGCGCCACCTACTTGCCCCATTCTTGCTACATTTTCACAGTAAATTTCTCTTTGTAAAAGCTACTTGATATTAAAAGCAAATTAAAAAACCTTTGGTCCTATTACTGAGCTCCTAAAAATAAAAGGGAACACAACCGGTGTTCTGATGGATAATTTGATTCTCTAACACCCTCAGTGAGAATCTTGTGCCGGTGGACTGTTTTTTGTTGTTTGTTTGTTTGTTTTTTGCTGAGGCAATTGGGATTAAATGACTTGCCCAGGGTCACACAGCTAGGAAGTATTAAGTGTTTGAGGCCTTATTTGAACTCAGGTCCTCCTGATTTCAGGGCTGGTGCTCTACCCACTGTGCCATCTAGCTGCCTCTCCTGTGGACTCTTAATGGACCAAAATTGATTGGGCCCAAAGCAACCCATGCTATCCCACTGACACCATGCTTATTGCTCACCACTAAGTAGAGGGAAGGAACTTTTGAGAAAGCCTTTCAGACTCACATTCTGTTTTCCTATGTGGGAAATTCACACCAAGTTTCCTAATAAATTAGGTGCTAGACCTGCTCTGTCTGTCTTCTGGAAAATTCCCCACTGCCCAACTTCCCCTCGCTCCCTGTCCCCCAGGTGATACACTCATTAGAGGGAGTATTGTGCAACAGAAAAGTCCAAGAAATGGAATGAGAGGATGTGGGTTTGATCCTAGATCTTCGGCTTACTGCCCCGTGTGACTATCGGAGACTCACTTCAGCTTGTGGGTCTTCTGTTAAGTCACTTACAAAATGAGGGGGTTGGAGAAGAGGAATTTCTACGGTCTTTTCTAGCTCTGAATTTGTGATCCTCCCTCAGCATATTAATTTTTCAGATAACCTGTGGTTCTTTTGATCATGTGAAGAAGTCTTGCATATTATGAAAGCTTTCTGGCAAAAATCTAGATAATAACTAGACAGTTAAAAAATGCCTCCCCTTACTCAGTTATAGATGTGGGGGGAAGACCCACATGTAGAACATTGTGTCTAATGTAATTTTTTCAATATGTTGAAATTTTGCTGAAATTTTTTTCCTAGTCTATCTCTTTCTATTTTAAAATATTTATTGTTATTAAGAATGGCTTCCCGGTGGGTACAGATGGGGGAAATCGAAGTAATATCAAAACCAAAGATAGCAATAAAAATCTGTTTTAAGAAACTCCGAGCAACAGGTATCCGTGGGGTCCCTATAAATCAATCGGCTATTAATATCTTAGTAGATTTTATGAGTTGTAGGCACAAAAATACATGGGATTCTAGTTTAAGGGCTTGAAAACACCTTTGAAGTCATCTAGTCTAAATGTCTCATTTCACAGGATATGGCAAGGGCTGTTGACTGTTGACTTCACAAAGGATAGAAGCCAGAGAGGTTCGCCAATTGGAACCCTGCTCCTCAACTTCCTAATCGGGCACCCTTTTCACGGAATATTACTATCTCCCATTGAATTCTAGAATCTGTCCAGTCATCTGGCAGTCAATTTTCTGATGATTAATGAGCCTCTACTGGGCTGATTCTCAATTTTTGGGCTCTCTTTCTCTGTCTCTTTGTCTCTGTCTCACACATATACACACCACAGTTCATCACCAGAAGTGTAAAAAAAAATATATTATTACCTCAGTAAAATTTGCCAGACTTTTTTTTTTTTTTTTTTTTTTTTTTGTCATAAGAACTGGGGCCTACCTTGATAGCAAGTAGGACTTAAGTCAAGGTGCCAGTGGTGACTCTTACTTTGCAATTCTTAGCCTGGGTCCCTGACCCAGTGGTCAGTCTAAATTAGGTCTTTCTTTATCGCAGAACAAGGAGAGCTAGAAGATAAATGTCTTTCCTTTCTATAGAACACGCAAATGAACATGAGTAGCCAGAGAAGGACAGCTCCACTCCATTGTGACAGAAAGAGGAGAGTCAGAATGAGATTAGACATGGCCTTTCACCTTCCCCCTACTTAGACCAAGCAGAAGTACAGAATGTACTCTTTCTCCATTCTTCCTCCCAGGATCCTCTGGGACATTACCTCCTAAGGAAAGCTTTTCTTCCTAGGTATTTTTTTTCTCTATCATCAAATTGTCTTCTACTTAATCATAAATTATTAGGGGGCAGGGACTTTATTTTTTCATTCTCCATGTAAGGAAGACACTGAGCCTTTCAGATGGGGAAGTTAAGCAAGAAGCACTCTCATCACATATATAAAAACTAGATTTAATGGGTAGTGTTCCATTTCCGCATAGATCTTTGAACATAATGGGAGCTTAATAAATTGAAGTGAACTGCAGTGTGGTTAATTATAGAATTTGTAAATTCCTCCGATATCAGAGACAAGCAGAAGAAACCACTCCAAAGCTGACCTTTCTTACATTTAGGTTATCTGCACTGCTTTTTTTATTATGAATAAACAAGAGTAGCATATATAAAAGATGGGGTTGGTTAAAGATATGGGAAATCAGAGTTTAGAGCACATCATCCAGGTTGGGAGAGAACTATAAAGCTTGACCTTTGAGGAGGCAAATATGTCGGTCTATTTGAATTTAGCTTCTCAGCTCCTTTTCACATTTGCTAGTTGAATAGGGGAGAAAGGGGGAGGATAGTGTTGGCTTCCCAGGTAGTATTTTGTGGCTGGTCTCCCAACTGCTAACTATATTTAGGGATTTTGGCTTTTAGGAAAAGAGTGGGGCTCTCAAGAAAAGTAAGAAGCTACATTTTTCTAGTGTCCTTCCAACCCCAAAGCTTTAAATAGAAAAGTAGAACAAAGGAGTTTTCATCATATCAAATACCATTTGGGATTTGGGAGTTGGATTCCTTTCAAATTGAAATAGAAAATGAAAGATTCCAAGACTGGGAGCATGTAGGAGCCAAGCTTCCCCAGGAAAACCCAACATTTCCACTAAGGCCGTGAACCTTTTGTTTCTCAACCAAGTAAAAGCAAGAAAAACCGAAACTCTTGAGCCTGACGCTTAGAATCATCAGTGGATCATAAGAACAGACCTGGAGGGACCCCCAGGAATTGTGTCATTCATTTCAAGATGTGGCACAGAGAAGGAGAAGTGATTCACTCATCGTCCTGCAGTCAATTAGCAGTCAAGTTAGGACTCCAAAGCCAGTGCTCTCAACAATGAGGTGATCCAGGCCAGTTTCAATGGTCTTGGGATGAAGACAACCATTTGCCCCCAAAGAGAGGACTGTGGGAACTGAGTGTGGATCACAACATAACGTTCTCACTCTTTTTGTTGTTGCTTGCCTCCATTTTGTTTTCTTTCTCATTTTTTCCCTTTCTGATCTGATTTTTCTTGTGCAGCAAGATAACTGTAGAAATGTGTAGAGAAGGATTGCACATGTTTAACATATATTAGATTACTTGCCATCTAGGGGAGGGGGTAGGAGGAAGAGAGGGAAGAATTTGGTATACAAAGTTTTGCCAAGGTGAATGTTGACGATAATCCATGCATCTATTTTGAAAATAAAAGGCTTTAATTAAGAAAAACAAAAAGCCAGTGTTCTTTATGCAGCATCATGACACCTTTGGAAGCTCTGCCATAAAGCCCCAGGTTTCAGAAGCCATCTAGGCCAGCTCCCTGGCTCTGCAGATGAGGAAACTGAGGCCCAGGCAGGCTGATTATCTCCTCTGCTCTTATGGAAGTAGTAAACGCCAGAGGTGGGATCTGAAGGAACCCTGCATGCCTTCCTTTGTATCATATTACCCCTAGAAATAGCTAGGGATGGAGAGGATTGCAAATGGACAGAAGATGAGGGATCGGACTAAAACTCACAACACTGCCGAACACTTGGGAAAGGCAGAAATTCAAATCCTGACTCAGACACTTACTAACCGTATGATCCCGGACAAGTCACTTAACTCGGTCTGCCTCAGTTTCCCTCACCTGCAAAATGGGATAATAATAGCACCTATTTCCCAGGGTCGGGAGCGTTAAGTGAGATAATCTTTGTAAAGTGCTTTGCACTGTGTAATATTGATTATTATATTATGTCCACCTTACAGAGATGTATTTTTGGGGTGATCTGACTTCATCTTGGCAGGAGGTACCCAAGAACCAGGGTCACTGCCTCCCAATGAGGAGACGGCCGCACTGGGGCCTTGGCCATAAATCTGTGATCTCCATCAGCCGGCCCTGAATATTTTCTGGCTTTTATCCTTAAAGAAGAGGAAGAAAATGGGGATTTGTTCAGATACACGAGTAAGAGAATGTACTTGTGCAGGAAAGAGAACGCCTTCCGCTCCCCCCGCCCCAGGGCAGGTTCCGGCAAGCCCTCCCCCCCTCGGCAGGCCCGATAACCAGGGAAAGCAGGTATTTTGCAAGCACACACATGCAGGGCGGGCCCTCTCAGCCCGCTCAGCTGCTCCCCTGGATGCTGCACCTCCCGCGCTCGCTTTTAGGTCCCCCTTCCTTCTCAGGCTACCTCTCACCTTTCGGGCTTTCTGCTAAAACAACAAATTAGCTCTCCCCTCGGCCAAACCCACAAATATTTGTACAATTAAGTAGAAAGCTTTGCAGGAAGAAAGGGAAGAGGGTTCCCTGGTACTCCGTGGCGCCAAACGGGCTTTTTTTTTTGGGTTTTGCAAGATTAAGTCAGATTAGCAGTATCAGATAAATAGGGCAACCTCGGGTGTATTAAGCAATAAATTGAAGTCTTCCGTTTAAGGCATGCATAATGCATCGGGGTGGAAGGCCCGCGAGGCGGGGGGAGGTGACCCCTGCAGAAATTCACCCGCGGGTCATCGGAACAAAAGTTCTTACTGGATTTCCCAGACACACTCCGCCCCAAACTGACAATAATGAAATGCAGCTGCGACACTACCTGGGAGCCGGAGGCCAGCCGAGAGCAGGCCTTCTGACCCTGAAAACTAGTAGTTCTTTTTACTCCTACGGGTCGGTTTGCTCATCAGCCAGAAATGATCCATGCTGTTCTCCTCACCGCAAAATTCGGCTCCTGCTCCAAGGTTCTTTTGCTTCCAGTTCTTGGGGCTCCTCAAGGAGCCATCACTTTGGAGGTTCAGATAAGTCTTCAACAGCCCTTCCCTACCCCCAACAACTAATCAAGTAGGATTTCAAGCTGGAAGAAACTGGAAAGGAATATAGTAAAGCCTTGGGATAATCTAGTAAAAAATGATATATTTCTATCTGACCCGGATGTTAAGGTCACAAATATTTCTGGCTGTCTCATAACAGCCTGTTGTTCTGTGATAACCCCCGTTTCTGAGACTAATGAGCTATTTAAAGTTATTGTCAGTGCAGAAGAAAACTGGGTGTCTGCCACTTGAGCTAATGACTTCAGGCCTAGAAACATCCCCCCCTTTCTAAGATTCCCCATGAGCCCTGCCCAGAGAACTATGGGTACTGTATTTGCACACAGTCAGAACCAGACCACTCCTCAACTCTACCTCTAAGCCGTGAAATTAGCAAATTGGTGACATGAAGCAACTGGTTTCTCTAACTTTCCCCTATAAATTTATCTTCCCATTCCTGGGTCTGTGCTAACTTCTTTTGGAATCTAGCCCACATTAATTGATGTTACAAATAAAATAAACTTTGCTCCTTGGCTCGGAGATGGGTCCAAGCCTGTAAATTCTTTTGAGACATCTTGCGACACTGGTCTGGAACTCCAATATTTTGGGGGTCCCCTTGAATGCCAATATATGTACATATGTGTATGCATATGTATATAAAACATATAATACACACATGTGCCTATACACATACTTACATACATATAGAGCCCAATCTGTTCATTTTATAGGGGAGAAAACTGAGGATCGAAGAGATCTGTGGAACCTCATCAGTGGCTGTAGTAATTCATCTTTCAGTGAAACTCACACCTCCTCAGTTATCCCCTGGCCCTGGAATCCTTCCTTTCCTTTTATTAGAGAGAATTGAGGGTCTGATGTCCATCAGAGACCTCCATCCACATCCTTCATTTAAGAAGGGGGTTTAGAGGGTGTACCCAGCTGCAGGTCTTTCCTCCATCCTCTTCCCTCTTTTTAGTTTCTTTTTATATGTTATCTCCCCCATTAGACCTTAAGCTCCTAGAAGTCAGGGGCTGTCTTCTGCCTTTCTTTAGTAGATCAGCATGTGCCTGACAAGCAATGGGACTTAATAATATTTAAGGACTGATTTGCCCAAGGTGACACGAGTAGTTACATAGCAAATGTAAATGAAATTTAAGTCTGTGAGGCTAAGGGTCATAAGCAGTAACATCTCCCCAGCTATCTAATGGTCCTGGAGGAACTTACTTCCACACTGAAGCTTTGTTCCGAATGGTGGCCACCTCTCTAGGACCACTGTTCATCAGTATTGGATATCAATTTCATGATGGCATTCTTGCCTGGTTTCCAGATAATGGATAATGCTCTTGTGTTTTCCCAGTTACCAATGGGGTGAAACAAGGCTGTGTGCTTGCTCCTATGCTTTTTAGCATGATGCTTTCCAATAATGTTAGCAGATGCCTTCAACAAGAGTGATTGTGGCTTCAAGGGCAGATACTGCACTGATGGTAATTACTTAAATTGAAAGGGCTACAAGCCAAGACTAAAGTGGAAGGAGAGTTGGTGCGTGATTTTTTGTTTTCAGATTATCAGTCATTCAATAGAGTCATTAGTTACAGCAAATGAAGAAGTTTTGGATAGTGTTGATAATTTTATTTACTTTCCAGGAATGTCCACATTGATGTTGAGGTTGACATACATATTGCCAAAGCTAAATTAGTGTTTAAGATTTTCTAAAGTGTTAGAGAAAAGAGATATTTGACTACCAAATTGAAAATCTGAAGAGTTATTATGATTATCATATTGTTGTATGCCTGTATACAGTATACCAGTGCCTTATCAGGAAGCTGAATCACTTCCATTTGAATAATCTTAAAGAGATTGTGAAGATCACCTAGTAAGATATGATGCCAGACACTATCGTCCTTTCTCAAGGAAACTGCCAACCATTCAAACAGAAAGTACAACTGTGATACACTGGCCATATTATTCAAATGCAAAATGTACATTTGCCATAACGGACTATTTTTCAGGAAACTCACCTGGGGAAGACACAAACATGGTAATCAGAAAAAGTGATACAAAGAGGTCTCTCTGGAAGAACTTTGGAACTGATTGTGTGACATGAGAGATGCTGGCAAAGGACCACCCAGCATGGAGTGCCTGCATTAAAGAAGATGCTGTGCTTTGTGAACAAAGCAGAATTGCAGTAGCTCAAAACAAATCTTAGAGACATAATTTTACAGATATCTCCGCTCCAGATGTTCATATGGTCTGTTTGTGTCCAACCTGTGGTAAGGAATTCCAAGCTTGTATTGGTCTGAATAGCCACAATCAGTCACACTGATAGTGAAATCATTTTGATCTTCTTGGAGAACAAGGAACAACCAATCAGTTTCTGAAGCTGCCCTTCATTTCTGTCTGGATACTCTTAGATTTTTCTTCTTCCCTATGCCTCTAGGAACCCTTTCCTTTTCTTCCTTCTGTACACCTGTTTTTGGAACAATGAACTATGAACAACCCCTACCATTCTCTATAGAGAGGGGAGAGTTTCTGGAAGAGAAGCAGACAAGACAAACAAAAGGGAATTTTCTGATGTAAGATAATCACTTCACAGTTCCTCACTAGTCATGGTGTCTTCCAACAACAGCAACTAAAATTCCAGCAACTTCTCTGTTGGAGGAAGGTTTTCAGAGAATAACCAAGATTTTATAGCAGTATCAGCATTTTTTAAAAATTGAAATACTAGTACAAGAGGTCATAAGGAATTACTAGTGAGGAAAAAATGTTTTACATGTTACCAATTTTATTTTATGTACTGTATTTTATGGGTTTTTTTTTTCATGGTTACAGTGTTAGGAAAAGGGCATATTATCAGAATTAATGTTTCATTATAGAGAATTGTATAAAGAAAAGTGTATTTTCAATATTGGATAGTAAAATAGTATAGTTTTTGGTAGTCACAGGAATCTAAACCCCCCTCTCTATTTTCCACAGGCTCTATGTATCAACATTCTTTTTTTTTTTTTTTTTTTTTATGTTTGTGACTTTTTCTGGGAACACTCCCTTTGTGAAAATTGAGGATTGACTGTATTTATTTGTCATATCTTTTTCTTAGCCAGGAAGGATAAAAAATTAACATAGAAGCCTACACAAGAATCCTTGGGAGAGAAGAGGGAAACAACACCAGAAAGGCAGGACATACAAACACAGACATCTTATCATAGTCATCTCAGTCATTTTTAAAACTCACTTGAGGTATAATTGTTACATGCACCAATCTTAAAGCAAGCAGATCCTGCTTCACACCATCAAAATCTCTTTATAGCTTCTTCTATCTTTTCCTCTCTCCCAACAGTCTCACTGTATGAGACATCCATCTCCCTCTCTGCCCTGGATCCATTCATGGGTCTTTTTCTCTCCTATTCCTTCTGAGACTTTGTGAAATCAATCACATTCTCATAGATTTAGACATAGTGGGGATCTTAGAACTCTTCTAATTCAATCCCCTCTCCTCCTCCCATAATGATTGAAAACCTATCGAGTCACAAAGTTTACTTTGACTCTACCCAGAAAAATCAGGGTCCATCACATTGCTTCTGTCAACATGGGAGAAAAGAATCATACATTCAGATTTATCCTACAGTCATTGATTCATCTACTATTAGAAATTCCATTGGAGATTTTCTCTGAAAGCAGAAACTGGAAATGGGACATCATGACTCTAATTTTTCAGCTCAATTATCACGTTCTCACCCTCCTAATATCCTCAAATAGATGTAGTTCCTGTGTCAGAAACTCTCATGACATGAAGTGCCCAACTACCCTTTTCACCTCTCTTGGTTCACAGCCAATCTCCAGCATAATGAGATGGAATCCCTCTCATTGCAAATGTAATTCACAATATTAAAGAAGAGAAGAAAGCCCTGAATTTACAGCCAGTAGTTCCAAAGATGAAAGTTCTTAGAATCACTTGTAGTCCCAAATATGAGGATCCTCCTGGCAGAGGAGCTCTTGAAAGTTCTGTCTTCACTTCACTACATTAGTAGGATGAGGGTTAAAGGCTCTTTAGGGGATAATTTTTTTTTCCTTCAGCTTTTGGCCATTCTTCACATCTCTCTCAAATCTGTAGTTTACATAGAAAAGGCAAAGGGAATTTTTGGAGGTACTCTAATATTTCAGTAGCATCTTTCCTAATCAAAATGAGTTCCAATTCTCCAAAATCTTGTCCTTTGCTCCAGATGCCTTCGCTCCCTCTTCTCCAGTTACTCTTACAATCCATCCATTACTATCCCTACTCATTTCCCTCCGGGGAGGATGCTATTTATTCTTGCTAGTCATTCAAATGGGAAAGGGAGAGGGGAAGGAAAAAATATCCCAGCATCTGCTACAAAATAACATCAGGGCACCATTATTAGGCAGTTTGTAAAAAGAAAGGGCATTTCATCCTCCAAATTTCTGGTGAGAGATTAAGGATTTGTAAAGCAGAATGTGTTCCAGGAATTTGAAAATGTCTTTACTGACAGTGGGCCAGATAGCTTGTAGGAAGGTTTAGCTATACAGATAGCTAATGGAATTTAAAACACAGTATGGAGTTAGGTATCCTAAGACTAGTTTTTCAAACACTGGTTCTCCTAGTACAAGAGCCAAAGAGAAGACAATGTCTAAATAAGACCCTGAAAGTCTCAAGGTATTGTGATCCTATGCCAGGATCCTATGAGGACAATGTTTAATCGATTAAGTAATTCAGTCACACAGTAAGTTGCTGGTGACTTAAGATTGCAGACAATGGAGGCAAATAACATATGTGGGGAACTGCAGTTATTAAATGGGAAGTAAGAAGAGAAGAATACATAAAACACTTCAGTGGGATGGAGGCAGGCTATAACTGATCTTTGATGATTCTAGAGGTAGTTGTTTTGGTTAATATTTTATTATACTAACAGGTTAATGAGCTGAGTTTAGTTTTGCCTGTGACATAGTAACTGTGTGACCATGGACAAGACATTTCATGTGTCAGTTTCCCAGGAAACTCTCTTTTAAATTTTTTTTTTAATTTTTAAAGCTTTTTATTGTCAAAACATATGCATAAATAGTTTTCAACATTTACCCTTGCAAAACCTTGTGTTGCAAGATTTTTTCTCCTTCCCTTCTCTAATCCCTTTCCCTAGATGGCAAGTAATCTAATATATGTTAAACATGTACAATTTCTCTATACACATTTCCACAATTATCACACTGCACAACAAAGATCAGATCAAAAAGGAAAAAAAATGAGAAAGAAAACAAATTATAAGCAAATAACAACAAAGAAAATGAAAATACTATGTTGTGATCTATACCCTGTTCTCATAGCCCTCTCTCTGGGTGCAGATGGTTCTCTCCATCAGAAGACCATGGGAACTGGCCTAAATCACTTCCCTATTGAAAAGAGCCATGTCCATCAGAATTGATCATCATATAATCTTGCCATTGCTGTGTACAACGTTCTCTTGGTTCTACTCACTTCACTCAGCATCAGTTCGTGTAAGTCTCTCCAGGTTTCTCTGAAATCATCCTCTTGATCATTTCTTACAGAACAATAATATTCCATAACATTTATATACCATAACTTATTCAGCCATTCTCCAACTGAAGGGCATCTACTCAGTTTCCAGTTGCCACTTCCCTCCATTTCCCTCAGTTGTCGCTACAAAAAGGGATGCTATAAACATTTTTGCACATGTGGGTCCTTTTCCCTTTTTTATGAGATCTTTGGTATCCAATAATGACACGGCTGGATCAAAGGGTGTACACAATTTGATAGCCCTTTGAGCATAGTTCCAGGAAACTCTCAAAGAACATAAATAATCAATGAATTGTTGATTGGTCTCAATGAAGGGAATTTCTATACCTGATATTTTAAGTTTTAAAATATCATTAAAAAAAAGATTACTCTACTATAAATATACTATTTGAACTCAATTTGGCTCTTATAATAGACTTTGTATTAATCTCTTACTGACTCCCTTTCACATCCCCTACAGATGTTGTGTGAAACCTTTTCTTGTCCTCCAACTTACAATTCCACCTCCTCCTCTCACCTTCCACTGCACACCTCCACAATAAAACCTCTTTAGAGATTCTTCTATCCTTTCCTCCCTCCCAGCATCTCACAGGATGAGGCATACATCTCCCTCTCTGCCCTGAATCCAACTGCAGATCTTCTCCCCTCCTATCTGTCCTGAGACTTTGCTAAATCAATCACATTCAGAACAATTCAATCTCCCCCTCATGTTTTATGTATAAAGAAACTGGGGCCCAGTCAAGAAAGTCATCCAAGATCACATAGCTGGTAAGTACGTGACCCATGATATAAACCCAAGCTCCTGGTTCCAAAGACAGCACTTTTTTCTAATATCTCCGTGTTCTCTGCCCTATTATTTCTTAGTATGCCCAGTCCAATTCTTCATGACCCCATTTGGGATTTCCTTGGCAGAAATACAGGAGTGGTTTACCATTTCCTTCTCCAGCTCACTTTACAGATGAGAAAACTGAGACAAATTGGATTAAGTGACTTGTCCAGGATCACACATTTCCTAAGTGTCTAAGGCCAGATTTGAATTTAGAAAAAGTGAGTCTTCCTGACTCTACACCTGACACTTTATCCATTGTATCTGTCCTTTTGACTTAAAACAGCACCAAAAAGATAAAATATAGACGCCAAGAACAGAGGCCCTTTCACTGAGCTGACTATTCCCAGAGAGAAGAAGACCTCTTGACTTCTCTTTCAGCACCAGAATCAAGGAGTCATTGAGGCGAACAGGTAGGAGCTGACCTTGAAGACCTTTTTGAATGGCCCTGCATCTGATCAAAGAGTCTCCTCTTCAACCTTTTAATTGTTAGGTTCCTGACCAGAATCAGTTATATGACTGGAACGTCCACATTCATTAGACTGTGAGCTTCCTGAGGGCAGAATATATGTATCTCCAGTGCTTGACACACAGTAGTTGCTTAATTAATGTTTATGGACTGAGGGACTGATTGGACAGAAAGGGCAATAAGAAGAAATACGCTGATCTAGGGGAATACCTATGAGGTATTATTTAGAAGTAAGAGCTTTCCTTTCTACATTTGTAGAATAGTATTATTCTACCTCAGAGAGATGCTAGGAGGAATTATTAAATAAAATTAGTAAACCAAACTGCTCTGCAGCTTAAGCAACATTGTAATATTGCTTCCTCCAGCCCAAAGAGAACAGATACTGTCATTATCACACCTCTCCCCCTCATCTGCCCCCAGAGATATTCCAGGATGCCTTTCTCCCTCTGCAAAGTGATTTAACTTTCTTGTTTTGGATGGACATTTTTGAAAGCAAAAAAAAACATGAAATTTTTTTCTTATCACTTCTATGTATTCACGCATTCAACACTCTCCTGTCTGTCATGTTTTGTTTCCCTTGGAAAAAATTTTTTTTAAACAAACATGTCTTTCATCCTTCAAAGAAATCCCCTGAATATGGGCAGGCTCAGATGAACTGATGCTGAGGGAAGAAGGTAAGACCAGGACAATAGTGTAACTGACAATGTCGATTACCATGGAAATGAGGAGTCCAGGAGGAGGCTCATCAGGTGAACATTGATGTAAATGGAGCAACAAGGAAAAGGCAGCCGCCCTCCAGGGAGTTGTGAGGACTTCTCATCAGGAGAGCCCTTCCGTGGTACAGAGGCAGGGGAATTATGGCTGCAGAATATGGCTGCCGGGGATGTCAAATCCAGTCAGTTTGGCCTGACTGCCTTTGTTTGTCACAAGAGATGTTTCCATAGTATTTGGGCAAAAGGATGGGGTGATGTTCTAATAAGTGACTGAGATATAAGATAAAAAAGTAACAACAACAGAGACAGATAGAGATAGAGACACAGAGAAAGGGACAGAAATAGAGATACAAAGAGAGAAAGAGAGAGACAGAGATAGGGAAGGAAGTAGTAAGGAGAGACAGAGAGTGAGACAGAAGCAGAGAAACAGAGAGAGAGTGAGAGAGGAAGGGAAGGAGGAAGGAGGGAGAGAGAGCAACAGAAGCAGATTCAGAAAAGCAGACAGACACAGAGAAAGAGACAGAGATAGAGATACAAAGAGAGACACAGAAACAGAGATAGAGAGAGAAGTAGTAAGGTGAGGGAGAGAGAAACAGAGAAACAGAGAGAGAGGAAGGGAAGGAAGAAGGGGAGGGAGAGAAAGAAGAGACAGAAAGGCAGAGAGAAACAGAGAAAGAGACATAGAGAGACAGAAATAGAGAGAGAGGAAGGGAAGGAAGAAGGGGAAGGGGGGAGAGAGAGAAGAGACAAAAAGGCAGAGAGAAACACAGAGACAGAGAAACAGAGATAAAGAGGGAAGTAGTAAGGGGAGGGAGAGAGACAGAAACAGTGAGACAGAGAAACAGAGAAGAAGGGAAGGAGGAAGTGAGGAGAGCGACAGAGACAGAGACAGAGAAGCAAAGAGAGACACAAAAAGACAGAGAGACAGAGACAGAGAAACAGAGAAGAAGGGAAGGAGGAAGTGGGGGGAGAGAAAGACAGACAGAAAAGCAAAGAGAGACACAAAAAGACAGAGAGACAGAAACAGAGAGACAGAGACAGAGAGACACAGAGAGGGCCTTGCCTTGCCTGCTTCTTTCAGGGGAGGCCCAGGATAAGTTTCTATATTTTATTATAACTACTGTAACATTCTGCATTCCTTTGAACAGTATTGGCATCTAAGGCTGTTTTTTTCCTAGCTAGCTTGGCAACAGCTGGGTAGTTTTCATTGTTTATTCCATAGACAATGTTTGCTTCTACCATAGCTGTCCAACTTGAGGAAGGAAAAGACTACCAGGATTCATGTCTCCTCCAAGGGAATTTTTTTCTTTCCTTTCACACTTGATTCGAACCCTTGAGGATCAACAGTTATAATCGTATTGTGGCTTTAATGAGGCCATAAAAGCAATAATTTTGTTTTTTAACGTTCACATGCCCTGGTTTAAATGTAATGTCGCCGATCATTTATTTGACTTATGTCTCTCCAACTTGACCTATAAGTGTCGGTGCCAATAAAGAGTTGAAACTTAATGCAGAAGAACATTTAATTAGTCTTCTCTTATAACTACCTGATGAGTTGGATTAGCTTTGGAACAGGAAAGGACTGCCTGCCAAAGAAGGATTCTAATTTTATACCTGACACCCTGGGAAGACCCAGAAATACCCTCTCTATAAAAATTATACTTTTATGCCAAGCATTGCATGTCCAGCTAATTCCATGCAAAAGATACAAGGAACTTCTCTCAAGTTTAGAAATCTCATGGATATTTATGTTAAACTCTAGATCAGAGATTCCCATATGGAATTTTTTTAGGGCTGTACTGAGGGAAATTAACAAGTTAGACTCAGGGTTATATATGTACTATATGTCACTAACATTTGATAACAAAAACTAGGTGCGCCATTATTGGAAAAATTTAGAGTTAATGTAATTTCTTTTTAGATTATGCCATTTGTTGATTTTCTTTCTTGTCCATTTCCCAGTTCTTTTAATCCTCATCAATTAGTGCAGATGGCTAACAGAGTAAAGATCATGGGTGTAATCTCTCAGTGGGTCAAAGGGATTTTTTTTTCATGTGTTCTTTAACCATTCAACAAGTACTTATCACAAATGCCTACTATGTGCTAGGCATTGTACTAAGTTTTAGGGATAAAAAGAAAGGCAAATTTTTCCTTCAAGGAGTTCCTGTTATAATGGAGAAAAGCACTTGCTTACAATTAGCTATATACAACATTGTCAATGGAACATAACCTGAAGGGGGAGATGCCAACACTGGGAAGGGGGAAAGACTGGGAAAGGATTTCTGAAGAAGATGAGAGAAGCCAGAAAGCTGAAAACCTAAAGAGCACTAAATTTGGGGACAAAGTATCAAATATGACAGAGACAAGAAGGAAGCCAGGGTAACTGTGCTGTAGAGTGTCTGGAAGGGAGTGAAGGACAAGAAGACTGGAAACATATAAGGGAGCTAGATTGTAAAAGGTTTTAACATTTAGAAAGAGGATTTTATTTTGATTCTGGAAGTAATAGGGAGCCACTGCAGTTTATTGAGAGTGTGTGTGTGTGTTGTGTGTGTGTGTGTGTGTGTGTGTGTTGTGTGTGTGTGTGTGTGTGTGAGAGAGAGAGAGAGAGAGAGAGAGAGACAGAGAGAGACAGAGACAGAGACAGAGACAGAGAGACAGAGAGAAAGAGAGAGAGACAGAGACAGACAGAGACAGAGACAGAGAGACAGAGAGAGAGACAGAGAGAAAAAGAGAGAGAGAGAAAGAGAGAGAGAGAGAGAGAGAGAGAAAGAGATGACAGAGACAGACAGAGAAAGAGATGAGAGAGACAGAGACAGAGACACAGAGACAGAGACAGAGAGACAGAGACAGAGATAGAGAGAGACACAGAGAGACACACACAGAGAGAGAATGTTTTAAGAAGATAGAAATTTGGAGGATGCAATAGAGCAGAACAGAGATTGCAATATTAAGCCTCCAGTCAATCTTTATGCTATACACACAGAGATAAAGCAATAGATCAAAAGATAGATGGATAGATGGCTAGAGAGATGAGTAGAGGGGTAGGTTTATAGATAGATGAATGGATAGAAATATGGATGGATAGATAGAGGGGTAGATAGGAAGGTAGAGAGATGGATAGATAGATAAGTAGATGAATAGATAGATGGATGATAGATGAATGGATGGATAAATGTAGGTAGGTAGATAGATGCCATATAGACAGAGATAGATAGACAGATAGATGGATAAATGGATAGACAGATAGATGGATTAATAGATAGATAGATTGTAAAATTACAATAATATAGGTGCCACTTCTACAAAGGTAGTTACATAAACTATAGAATTTCAATGCTAGAAGGAACCCTAGAGATAATCTAGTCTGATCTCCTTATTTTATAGAGATAGTAAAGACTCAGAGAGGATAAATGACTTGATCAATGCAGGACAGTCAATTAAATTCCTCCTGATTAGGCTCCTTTCTTCTACTCAAACATGGATGCTTATATTGGGAAAACCAAATTCTAGATGAGCATTATCAACTTGGAGGAGTGTAATGAATAGGATTCTCTGGCTAACATGAAGTCATTGTATTTTAAGGCTAAAAGGAATCTTGTATGGGCATCATAATAAACCAAACCTTTTTGTTATATCTTGTATAATTCTTTTTTGTCCAGTTTGGGACACTAAATGGAAGACAATTCCAATGAATAAGCTACAAAACAGTTAGTTAAGCCTAGGAAATGATGGTATCTCAAAATCAAGATTTTTCTCAACTTATAATGGAGATATTGGAAATTTGTAATGGCAGCATTAGCACTGAGTCCGATGACTATTAACTAATCAGATAAATATTTGAAGAAAAGGAGGGACTTTTCCAAATAATCAGTTTTTTTGTCTTTAATATGTCATTAGTTCTCTAGTTCACCTTGGTCCATAGCAAATATACTATTTTACTCTTGGGGAAAAAAAATGAATGCATGAGAGTTAGAGAAACCGGTCTTATTTAGCACGTTGGATAGAAAGTTGAGTATGTCACAATTGAGTATTCCTGACCCCTTGCCACTTCTTTCCCAGCAAGCCCCCTAAACTTGGTTCACTGTCTCTTCTTTAGAGGTATCTAAACTGAATGCTTCTATGTGTGACTTCACAGCTTTTCCTGAAGAGAAAGATTTTCCTTACTTGCCAGATCTGCTCCCTCTAATCTGCTTCCCTAGTGCGTGGCTTGGTTATTAGTTTGTTTATTCTCATAACTCCAATGCTGACAGGACAACCCACTATCGTGGAGACAGCCCTGGGCTTGGAGTCAGTCTCTCTCACTGACTCACTGAGTGGCCTTGGGAAAGCCTTCCCCAGAAAAGAAGGCACATGAGGATAGCTTGCAGACTTTCTTTATTCAGACTGGAAGCTACTTGACAGGGATTTTTCTTTGTATTTCTATTGTTTAGCACACTGGATGGTATACAGCAAGCACTTAATAAATGCTTGTTGACTAGAATATATGCACTACATTAAAGAAAGTATTAAAAAGTACTTTATTTTGATCTTCACAACCCTGTGAGGTAGGTAGGCGTTAGTATGACCCCCATTTTACAAATAAGATTTTTCTTAGGGAGATTAAGCATTTTATCCAGGGACGCAGAGTGACTAAGTGGCTGAGATACAATTTGAATGCAGGTATTCCTGACCCCAGATCTAGAACTAGAAACCATACAACATTGCCAGTTAAAATAACAAAAATCATAATCTTGAGGATATAAAGAATCTGGGTTTACCAAGAAGGAAAGAAAGCTGGGGAATGGGTAATTTTCAACTGTATTGTCATATTTTATGGAGGCCACACACAACTTTGTAATGTTGTTACACAATGGTTATCCCAGTGCTAGTTCTTAATTAAGTCTGGAATTTTGGACAATTAAGTTCTCCTCCTTGGGCCTCAATTTCCTTATGGAAAAAATGAGGGGTTTGGTGCAATTGATCCCTAAGAGCCACCATAGTCTTTCTAAATCCTACAAACCCAGAAACAAAATACCAAAATTCATTTAATATTTATTAAGCACTTATTGTTTATCAGGTACTGTACTGGAGATGCACTGAAAAGCAAATATGGTACACAAAGAAGGGAATTCAATTCATTTCAATTTAACAGGAATTTATTAAGGTCCTACTCTGTGCCAAACATAGTGTTAGGTGCTAGAGATTCTTAGACAAAAAAATAGAGGAAAGTAGGTCTTGCCCCCAAGGGAATCTTCTAAATAATCAGAATTTTTCATTTTCAAGAAGAAGCCTGTAATTCTTTAGTTCATCTTTCCTGGTTTGCACTATAGCCAACTGTGGTGGACTATTAGGCAATAATGAATCTGTCTTGATATTCATCCCAGTGTAACTCTCTTTTCACAAATGTCATTTAAAGGGATGATGGTTCTTTCATCCATTCCCCTGAAAAAAGGAAAGGAAAATATCAATAGCTACCTTATTTGGGTAGGAACATAATTGGGAGATAGCGTGCTAGTTTTTTTTTTTTTTTTTTTTTTTAAGTTCTTATCCATTTAAGTCGGCTTTAAAGATTTAAGGGAAGAATTTTGTTGTTTCTTTTATTTATTTATTTATTTAAAAAAAAAAAAAAAAACCATGATGGTATATATTGAACACAACAGATGTCCTAGGAGTGAACGCAAGGCCGTCATTCACTCTCAAAGTTCTGCGGCTGTCCATAAACTGCTTGAGCGCTTTCTGACATCAGCAGAGTTCCTCAAGTGAATTACAGCCTTCTATCCACTTTGGGGCCATCCATTACACTGCATAAGCATCAGCCAAGATACAGTTGGCGCATCTCACTGAGTGTTTTCATGAACAGATTTATAATGAGAGAGAAGCACAATTTTATCGAGACCAAACAGGGCTTGCATAAAATCCCCCCAAATTATTAGGGGTTGGTTTCAAGGGCCAAAGTCGTTTGTGGAATCTTTTTTTCCAGCCCACTAGGAAAGCAGCTATTCAACCCTGCGAGCTTTGAGAAAAATCAACTGAACAATAGAAAATCAGAGTTTCATTTTTTCACTTTTTTTTTTCTGGCTGGATATGGTGGGAATGTTCATCACCCAGTGTGAAGTAATATGTGAAACAGGTGTTTTATTCCCTAGCAGGTAAAAATGGGTTTGATTCCTGTGAGATGTAGACATTTCAAGGCTACCAGCAAGAGGTCCAGATGGTGTGTATTTTCATATCTAATATTATATAAAAGATTTCAAATGTATCTGACTCCTACCAAACCCATAAATTCAGAGCTTATTGCCGTGCTGAACAGCTATGGTGGATACTAATTAGTATGGCTGCTTCCACTTTGCTGTAGTAGGGATCACTTGCATAGCTGATCCATTTTATTTCCAGCTTCCTATGAAAAGGACTCCAGTTCCAGTTGTGAGGCTCATCTTAGCTAAGGGCCAAATTCTCCTAGACCATTTGAATTTAAAGGGTTCTGAATTATCTGCTATGGAGTCCCAGGGAGAAGTGCTGATCTTATTTTTAGGGAAGATTACTTGAAATTGAGGATCCAGAGACCCTTCTGCATTCCCCTCTGTTTTGCTATGATATAATCTGAATATTAATAACAGCTTGTATGCATGAACTCCTTCCCACCTCATACACAAACATGTTTGAAGGATTCAAGTAATTTTCCACTTGACAAGAAATAATCTTCTTTAGAAATAGTAAGGTAAATTAAGGATAAATCTAATTCTAGAAAGAAATAATATGAGAAGAGTTAGGTTGGTTACCCTGGCTGTAGAGAAGCAGGGGCATAATTTTATCACTAACCAAGGTCTTCTGCCTCCCATTCCCAAGAGCTGATAGGAAAATGTTCCTGATTGAGGTACACCTTGGTGGCTTTAGTCCTCTTCTGCTTTCCTAGAGGGAAGAAGGAGAGAGGCTGGAAACTCTGGACTCCAGAATCCAGGAGACATCTTTGGCAAGCCTAGTAGCAGCTTGTCTGCCTCCTCCACTTCTCCCCGTAAAGATCAAGGACTATATCAAACTCCTTTTCTTCTCTCCAGAGTACTACTCTCAACCTGACCTTCTACCCCAACCCATACCAGAGTAATTAGAGTATACTCTTTTTTGTAACTTTGACTATTCCTGTAGAGGACTGAAACTCTGAATAGGTGTACCTGTATCTGAGAATACAGAGCACTTAAGGTTAATTATCTATTTGATGTGAGACAATGGATTTATTAGCATAGATTTGGATCATGGCTCTCTTCACCTTTGGTGTTTGCTGAATGTTTGGTAGTAAGATAATCTTAGGCAAAGTTTGGAGGGCAGAGGGAGAGAAGGGAGAGTCACTTGGGGGCAGGACAAGAAGGAGAGAGGCTGGAAACTCTGGACTCTAGAATCCAGGAGACATCTTTGGCAAGCCTAGTAGCAGCTTGCCTGCCTCCTCCACTTCTCCCCATAAAGACGAAGGACTTTAACTAGTCCTGACTCTGGCTGATTCTGAAGCTCTCCAGGGAGCTAGCCCATACTTTACATATGGGCTAAAATCACTAAATTTGAGTGAAAAACTAAAAATTTAAATCTATGAGATTTAAATGGAAAATCAGAAGAGAAAGAAGGGAAAAATAGGAGGATGCCTTATTTCTCCCAATCCTATTGTTACTACCAATGCAATATTCCTTTTTTTTTTTCTCTAGCCCCTGAGGTTGCCAGATTTTGGTTGTCAAGTGGGGATCAACAGAGGGATGCACGAGTCAAAATAAAACCACATGGTACTTAGAAATGATGCAAAAATTTAGGACTTAAAAGGAAAGGAAAGATATGATATACCTCTAGGCCACCAGAAATTTGAATTGAAAGTCTCAGAAATAGAGAGAGACCAGGACATAATAATGACAGACTTTCCTTGCTGGAGACAGCCATTGAATCCATTTTGCCAAAGCAAAATGTGGTGGTGTTGGGGGGTGGGGGGCTCCTAATACCAAAAAAAGACATGAAAACAGAAAGCGTCAATTCTAAAAGTTTTGGTCTATGCTCTGTGTTGTAAGGAGAGGATAATGTTCAGGTCTAGAGTTCCTGAATTTTCATCTGAAGTTTGGATCTAAAAAAGTTGTGATACAAACATGTGTTGAAGATGGCTTTTTATTTCTTATATTCTGTTTGCCTGTTTACAGAGAGGAAAACTATGAAATAACTAAATTATCTTTTATAGGCTTGTAAAGACTTTTCTATGGGTCTCCCTGGGTCTAGAAGAAGCTGTGGACATCACCCATGGGAATAATGTCTTATTATGCATTTTCTTCTTATTTTCATCATCTTGGAAAGAGTAAATCATGATGTACACTATCCAAGCATATTTGTCCAATTCTACAAAGAAACAATTCAATGGCAAGGTTATGTGACCAAAGCTGAGTAAATTACAGTAAACTGCCTTCTTTGAGGCAGACTTTGCCAGGAGGTGGGGCTTAGAGTTATTCTGATTAGATAAATACACAATAACCATACCCCTTAGACTAGTATGTAACTTACCCATCCAGGGAAAAGTTGACCTGGAAGAGACAAGATGGTTGTTTTCCTTTGTTCTTGAAGAGGATCAAAATGACTTCATCCAGTGTTGGGGTCAAGAGACATTGTGTCCAATTGAGGCTGATCAGACCAATACAATCTTGCAATAGCCTGCCATGGGTCAGGCACAGATAATCCATAGGAACATTTTGAGTAGATGTGGCTCTAAATTTCTCTCTCTCTCTCTCTCTCTCTCTCTCTCTCTCTCTCTCTCAATAATTATAACTTTTTATCGACAGAGCCCATGCCTGGGTAATTTTTTTTACAACATTATCCCTTGCACTCTCTTCTGTTCCGACTTTTCCCTCCTTCCCTCCACCCCCTCCCCCAGATGGCAAGCAGTCCTTTACATATTAAATATGTCACAGTATATCCTAGATACAATATATGTGTGCAGAACCGAACAGTTCTCTTGTTGCACAGGGAGAATTGGATTCAGAAGGTAGAAATAACCCAGGAAGAAAAACAAAAATGCAAGCAGTTTATATTCATTTCCCAGTGTTCTTTCTTTGGGTGTAGCTGCTTCTGTCCATCCTTGATCAATTGAAACTGAGTTAGAGCTCTTTATCGAAGAGACCCACTTCCATCAGAATACATCCTCAAACAGTACTGTTGTGGAGGTATATAATGATCTCCTGGTTCTGCTCATTTCACTCAGCATCAGTGCATGTAAGTCTCGCCAGTCCTCTCTGTATTCATCCCGCTGGTCATTTCTTACAGAACAATAATATTCCATAACATTCATATACCACAATTTACCCATCCATTCTCCCATTGATGGGCATCCATTCATTTTCCAGTTTCTAGCCACTATGAACAAGGCTGAGATGTGGCTCTAAATTTGTGCACCTCACATTTCTATTGGGAATCTTAGAAAAATCAACACTTTGTCAACATTTCTATCTACCAGAGTGAAGCATCATAACTGTGTAGGTGTGGAAATTGCTCTTCAACTCTTTATCTTTCCTGTTGATCAGGAGCAAGTTAGTGATTAGTAGTACCAATTGGTGGTTAAATCTATTTTAAAAAAATCCAAACCTTATCAAAATGTCACAACAACTTCAAGTGAAGGGGGAAAAAAACACAGTAAGATTTATTTATGTTCCATATCAGCAAGGAGGGAAGCAATAGTTGAAATGAAAAGACACATAAGATTTAGTAATGAAAAAATCTTAGATACAATCTAATGGCATGTCATTTTGAAAATGAATAAAATGAACCCCTAACTGCAAAGAGAAGTGCCCCGGATCATTGTTATCATATAACATTCATCAGATTTGAACCCAATTTCTCTGATTTTAGAATTTATTCTCTTTCCATTCTCCTATAGTGGACTGTTGTTAAGTAGATGGACCCAGTGTTGGGGCCTGAGGGAAAAAAAAAGAAGAGACAGACAGGGACTGAGACTTGAGAATCAATGTCAGGGGCTTTGTATGACCTTTCATAGTTCTTTGTTCCCTTATCTTTTGAGCTGATTCGAGCCTTGAAGAAAGAACAGGTAGAGTTGAGGGAATACATTGCTGCAATGGAGAATATCAAGGGTATATTTTTTTAGATTATCTAGGAAGCAAAGCCACATGGGAAAGGGAGCAACTATAAAATTGTGCAACTGGTGACCATCATGGCTTGTGGAATCAGTTTCATTTCCTCATATTCCCAGCTCATAAAACCCAAATCCAATTCTGTTCTCTGCTTTTTCCACATTCTTCTTCCTCCTGACTTGAAGTTATATATTGCCTCATCTTCCCTCTAATCCAGCAATCCTCCTGTTTCAAGTTTTTATTTTCTAAGTGACTGAGCAATCGTAAACTTTCAGATTGAGCAAATTCCCAGAACTGTTTCCTGAAGCACTACTGTTACACTTCAGCCCTTCGGAGGCATGTGTGAGAAGGCTTCCACAGAGGCCTCCCTGTCAATCTTGTCCTGTAATCAGTGTTTTCCCAGGTGCCTCCATTCCATGGTCCCTATGTTGGTCTGTGCCTGCTTGGCATCCCTTTGGGAAGAGTTTGTATTGCTTTTTCATCTCAGAAAAGATACCCTAGTCACAAACCAGTCATCTGCCTGTTAAGCTGTATTTAGAACAAATCACTCTCAAGGAAAACAACAACAACCACAACAAAAGAACCACACTTCTTTTTTTCGAGATTTTTAACGAAATGTTTGATGTTGTGGGGATTTCCAAACAATTAATGTGAAATTGGGGATTGTTGTTCCCATGATTTATTTACCATATATAGAGAACTCAGCTGGAGTGCTGCTGCTGCCACTGCCGATTCTGCCACTGAAATTTTAGCTGGGGCTGGAAAATGGGGAAAGCCTCACAGGAGGCCATTTTCAAAGGATGACAGGAGTCACCGAGTTCAAAATTGCCCATGACATTCTGAGGTTTGCCCGGATGAATAGAAAGAAATTCTTTTCACTCAAAGCAGGAGATAGCATTAGTCAACAGGTCAGAAATTCCATTGAGAGCAACTATAGTTACTGTAATTATCTTGTTTCTACTTCATCAGATTTTGTATCATAAACCAAGAATTTTTTTTTTTTAAAGAAAGAACTCAACAATGAAGAAGGGGACGACAAAGAGGAAACAATAGAAATGGGAGAAAATTGGCTGGACGTGATTTCACAGACTTTGAAAATCCACAGCTCTCTTATTCACAAAACCAAAATGGTGGCACTAACTAAAACACTGATCCTGGCTTTTTTTCAGCTGTTTTTTAAGCTCATCTGGTATCATGTAAATGCAATCTTGTAGCTTCGGTGTTCTGGCACAACAGTACAAACCCAGGAGTAGAGAGGCAGTGGGCACTGTACAAAATAATAAAAATGAAATAGAGAAGGTGTGAAGTTGGAGGCTTGATTTATATGTGGAAAACTAGCGCCAAGAATATTGTTATAGGCCTGGCTCCTAGAGGCAAGATTTGTTAGCAAAAACTGTCTCTAAATATTTATGCTCAGCTAAATAATTGCTAAATAATTCCAGTTCTCAGCTGGAAATCTAGTATCGGGACTAGCCTAAATTAGTAGATCTGGGAAATGGTATATTGGTATTTTATACAGTGGTATTCTTGTTCAATGACACTTGTAACTTTCAGGATATAATTAATATCCTTTTATAAAGTGCTCTTCATGGCCTCACACAGGAAAGCTTCTTTTGGAAATATTTCCTTAAAATAAACGAAGCACTTAAAGCAGTCTATTGAATAGCATTTATTTCAAATTATTAAAGATTTTCAAGCTCTTTGGCGTTAATGCTACTTGCTAGCACAAGACCCTTTTATTTGCTGGTCAAAACTTCTTTTTCCTGTATAT
The DNA here is from genome assembly GCF_016432865.1 of Antechinus flavipes. Lineage (NCBI taxonomy): Eukaryota > Metazoa > Chordata > Mammalia > Dasyuromorphia > Dasyuridae > Antechinus > Antechinus flavipes. The sequence goes on along the minus strand of NC_067402.1, from coordinate 33,573,789 downwards.
TTGGGGTGGGGGAGTGGAGAGTGGGTGGCAACACATTTCTTCATTATTTAGACTTCAACGTCTTGAGGTTCAGTATATTTTTGCTACTATCTATTTTTTAAAAATAATATTGGCTAGTGCTTATTATGCTGAGATTCAAAACGATTCCCAGAGATTGTGGAAACTGTTGTCTATAAATAAAGAGAGAAGGAGGAGGGGGCTTATGACAAGCCATTTGTTCTTGATTTTCTTATCTATAAAATGGCAAATTTGAATTAGATGATTTTTGAAATCCTCTTAACTCCAAAGCCCATGATTCTAGGATCCACTCCACAAAGCTGGGAGAGTTGTTAGGAACTATGGGGACCAATTGTTAGGAAATATGGGTTTTAGTACTAAGCTTTGTGAATACCTTTACTTCTCTTGATCTCTGGTTGTTGCTTTAAAGAATAAGGAGATTGTCCATGATGATCTCTTGGATCTCTTAGAGTTAAGCCATTCTTTGATCCTCCCTGTTGGGATATTATAAACTGATCTCTCATAGGCATCTAAAATCCAATGTATCCAAACTGAATGCATTATCATTCTTCCTAAACCTAGAACTCTTCCAAAAAGGTACTTGTTGTTTGGGATACCCCCAAACCTTCCCATCCTTCCAGGCTTCCAGAGTCCCCCAAAAGATCTGATCTTTGATTTCTCACGTCTCTGCACTTCATATATTCAATCAATTGCTAATGTTTAACATTTTTTGGTAGTCTCTCCTTTCTTTTAACTCCTGTAGCACTACCCCTCCAATTCAAACCTTCCTCATCTTGCCTGGTCTATTGAAAGAGCTTCCTGGTCTCCTGGCCTCAAACTTCCCCTTCCAAGGCATCCTTCTCAGAGATAACAAATGATTTCCCTAAATTTCAATTTTAAACATGTTACCTCCTGCTCTTTGAAGTCCAATGGCTCCCTTTTATCATTAGGATCACATAAGTGCCACTAAATGGCTTTATAACCTGGTACCACCCAAATGACCATGTCCATATTATTAAAGTTTCCTCCCCTTGCTACATTTTACAATCCAGACAAATCATCCTCTCTCACCACACCATACTCTGCTTCTCATTTCTGTCCTGGGCTCATACAATTCGTTTTTCACCCCTGTCTCTTGGAATTCTTTATTTGGGATGTGTGGAGGATGGAGATCAATGACTCTCCTGAATTCTGATTGTGGTTAGCTGAACCTAGCAGGTGTCTGAGCTAAATGATCAATATTGAGGAGGGGGAATGGGAGACCAGACTGTGTAAGCCAACTGGGCCAGATCAGGGGCACAGTGTATCAAGCTCCAATAAGATTGGGCCCAATGAGCACTTCCAGTCTGAGCAAGATGGAGAGACCCAGTCTTTGAAAAACAACAAAATGAAAAAGAATCCTTTATTTCTTCCCACTCAACTGAAGCCACACCTTCTAGACTGACTTTCCTGACTTCCCCAGATGTTGATAGCCTCCCATCCTAATAGCCTTTATACATGTATGTGAGTGGTCTCCCTCATTTGAATGGAAGCACCTGAGAGTACATTTATTATCTCGTAACTTTCAAATAACAAATGTCCTGGTAAGAACTCAGTATTTGACAAAATGCTGGGAAAATTGGACAATAGGATGGTAGAAACTAGGCATTGACTAGCATCTCATACCATATACCAAGATAAGTTTGAAATGGGTTCTTGATTTAGACATAAAGGGTGATACTATTAGCAAATGAGTAGAGCAAGGGATTGTTTAGTTATTAGATATGTGAAGAAGGGACGAATTTATAGCCAGAGGAATTAGAGAACATTTTGAAATGCACAATGGATAATTTTGATTATCTTAAATTAAAAAGATTTTGAATAAACAAAGCCAATGCAGCCAAGGTTAGAAGGGAAGTAGAAAGCTTGGGGGGAAATTATAGCCAGTATTTCTGATAAGGGCCTCATTTCTAAAATATATAGAAAACTAACCTCGAATTCATAGGAACACAAGTAATTTTTCAATTGATAAATGGTCAATTGATATGAACATACAATTTTCAGATGAAGAAATGAAAGCCATTTCCAGTCATATGAAAAAACACTGTAAATCACTATTGATTAGAGAAATGCAAATTAAGATAACTCTGAAGTACTACCTCATACCTCTCAGACTGGCTAAGATGAGAGGAAAAGATAATGATAAATGTTGGAGGGGTATGGAATAATTGAAATGCTGATACATTATTGATAGAGTTGTGAAATTATCCAGACATTCTGGAGTATAGTTTAGAACTGTGACCTTTTAATCCAGCAGCCTCACTACTGGGTTTATAATTCAAAAAGATCATAAAGAAAGGAAAAGGATCCATATGTGCAAAAATGTTTGTAGCAGCTCTTTTTGTAGTGGCAAGGAACTGGAAAAAGAATAATCATTTGGGGAATGGGTGAATAAATTATGGTATATGAAAGTAATAGAATACTATTATTCTATAAGAAATGATGAAATCAGGTTGATTTTAGAAAATCCTGAAAAGTCCTACATGAACAGATGGTGAGTGAAGTGACCAGAACCAAGAGAACATTGTACACAGTAACAACAAGATTATATGATGATCAACTGTGATGGATTTGACTCTTCTCAACAATCCAGTGATTCAAGGCAATTTCCATACACTTTGGATTGAAAATGCCAATCATATCCAGAGAGAGAACTGTGCAGATTGAAGGTGGATCAAAACATAATCATTTTATCTTTTTGTTTATTTTAATTTTTCCAATGTTTTTTCTTCTTTTGATCTGATTTTTCTTGCATAACATAATCAATATAGAAATATGTTTAAATGATTTGCATTCAACCCATATCAGATTGCTTGTTGTGTTCAGGAGAGGGAAGAAAAGGGAAGGAGAGAGAAAAATTTAGTATACAAAAATGTATGCTGAAAACTATATTTACATGTATTTGGAAAAATAAAATATTATTGAAAAAAAGGTCTTGAAGTCAGCCAGGAGAACTGTGTTCTAATCTGGATTCTGCCTCTAAAATAAAGTATTAGAATGCACCGTTCCAGACACTGTTCTAGGAGGAGAAGGAGAAAGAGAAAGAGGAAGAGAAGAGGAAGAGAAGGAAGAAGAAAAGGAACAATAGAAAGAAGAACAAGAGGGGAGGAGGAGGAAGAAAAAAACAATTCCTGCCTTCAAGGATTTACATTCTAGTCAAGGAAGAGTGAGGGACAAAGCAGTTACAAGTAAGTAAGTAAAACAAATCTACAAAGTAAACATACACAAACAAGATTGAGGGAGAGGGGAGAAGGGTGCTAACAATTAGACCAATCAAGAGCTCTACTATGTAGCTGTGGAACTTTGGGCAAGCTATTAACCTCCCTATGTCTCATTTTCCTGGTCATAAACGGAGAGCATTGAATTCCATGACCTTGAAGATCCCTTCTTTTGCAAGAAATAAAATAAAATTAAAATTATAAATCTATGACTTATTCAAGATTCATCTTTTCCTTTAATGATCCTACAAAAAAGAAAAAACAGAATAGTACAAGTGAAAAGAGAAACTGACCCTCTAAAGGGTTAAGATGGAGGTATGGGGCTTAATGGATGAAGAAAAGAGCTTTGATGGTACCCTTTCCTTTTGGGCCTTTCTCTCCGGCTATAGGCACCTCAGACAATGTAGAAAGATGTTCGGACCTTGCCAAACAGCTTGTCAAGGGAACGATAGGAAATAAAATCGATTTAGCTGGAGCAGGCAATAAAAGCCAAAGATATCCTGGGTTTTGAGGAATATCTAAGAAACTGAGAGATTTGTGCCAGAGCTTTACAATGCATAACAGACAGAGGGCCAGAGCTGTGCCTGGTGTTTTGAAACAGATTCCTTTGGTCTATTTATGCAGACATAACTCCTTGTGCATTTTCAAAAGCTCTCGATCTGGTTTAATCAATTAAACCAACATTAATGTATTTGAATATCTGAGCGCTTTCTCTTATCAATATAATTCTCCAGTGTTTTCCTTTCAGAGCCCAAGGTGATGAAAAATAGATTCATTTGCTCTATTACATCGCATAATTGTGGCTTCAATAATTTTTTTTTCCTTTTAGTTTTGAAACCACAAGAAGACTTCATGTAGCTCTAAGACTGCTGTTGGTTTTCATACCACAATTCTCAAGGGCATTTCTCTCCTTCAGGCTGCTATTGTTCGCAATCTGGAGATAAAGGCACTCTTGATAAAACTCTTTTAATGATGCTAATATTAATACTTTGGTAGAATACTTTATCCTCTAGTAATAGCTTTAAAGAGTTTGTTGAGATTTTGTCATCTCATACATTTTAATAGAAAATTAGGTTTGTAATTAACAAGAAAAATACAGTACATCCACCTATCATTTCCCTCACATTCATAGAGTGATTGCCAGTGGAATATTGCAGTTTTGTACTCTTTGTAGACCAATCAATATTTTGGTGAATGGTGAAGTTTGAGGCATGGAATTGAAGTGTAAACTAATTATAAACATTAAAAGTATGCTAAATATTATAGCCAGTTGATTATGTAAATTTAAACAGCATAGGGGAAAGGAATTGCTTATTAAATTAGCCTGTTTTTAGTTCACCCTGGCATTGTTTATCATATGTTGTAGCCAGATATACCATCAATTGTCTCCTTTAACAACCTGGAAGCCTCAGGATTGCCAAGCGATTAAAGCAATAGTGTCTGGGCGTAGTGACCACGACAGAGGTAAAGACGGGGGATAAGTACCATTCCATTGCTCAAGCCTTCTGGTGATGGGGACTAATCTATGTCAAGCATATATGGAGCCGAATTTCGTTGGCAACTCATTCAAAAAAGTAGCAATCTGAGTCCCGGGCTGCCAATTCTTGGGGTGTGTGTGTGGGGAGGGTGTGTGGGGGGTATAGAAGGAATCCTTATTGCTCTCAACTTGTTTCATTCCACAGTACCAGGAGAGATGATGATGATGATGATGATGATGATAAAGACTGACCACTTAGTCAGCACTTAATATTTGGAAATATTTTTACTTGAATTTCTTTCAAGCTTCAAAATAACTCTACAAGATAGGTGGTAGATATTATTTATCCCAGTTTTAGAGATGAGAAAACTGAAATCCAGAGGGATTAAGTGTTCCATGCTCACAGAGCTTTGAAGTGCCAGATGCAGACTTGGGTCGAGATCTGGACCTAAACCTTAGAGACCATCTAGTTCAATGAGCTAAGGGTAGTTAAGTGAGTTGCTTTGGATCTCAGAGCTAATGTCAGAAGTGAAATTTGAATTCAGGTCTTCCTGACTCTAACAGCCGCCCATTGTTCTCTCTCCTATGATGTCCGAAGTTACCTGAATACATAGAATTACACTGACTTGTTAAGTATTCATCTCTCTAATGTAAGAGTTCTTAATCCGAGGACCATAGACCCCTATCTGGGAAGTGGGATGGAAAACAATATCTTTCTTTCAATAGAATTAATTTCATTTGCAATTCAGTTTTATTTATGCACGCAAAACATTCTGAGGAAGATTCCATATACTTTCCCAGATTACTTAAGAGGACCCTGACACCAAAAAAGTGAAGAAGCCCAATACAAGCCATAGCTAACCCCTTTTGGAGCTGCCTCCGTTTCTAAGAAAAGTGAAGAAAATAATTTGCTTCTGGGCAATAACAAAGCATGATGAGAAAAGCTTAGAAAAAGGAGATACCAGAGTTGCAGGTCTGGATCTATATCCCTCACTGAATCTCGATATCTTTATCTCTAGAATGAGAGTATCAGAATTCCCAGCTTTCTCCCTGTTCTCCCATGTTGTGATTTTATGACAGATTCTGCTGCCAAAATTCTTTTAAGATGTTTCTACAAAGAGAAGTGACTGTGTGTTTCTGATGGGAGCACAGGTCCTTCTTCCTGCTAGACTATGGAACCATTATTAGGAGTCTCCAATTTCATGAAAAATAATTTATATCGTGCCCAGGGCAAGCGACATAAAGCTGCTTTTGGTTGAATGGAGGTCAAATAACTTAAAGAAAAAAGATATTCCTCCTATCCTAAAATACTTGCCTATTTTAGTTAAGTATTTTTGCTAAGCAGATGCCAAATTCTATTGTCTCTAAGTTGTTGAAGGATTCCAATCACTTTCAGTGGCCTCAAAATTCAATACCCCCTAAATCATTAACCCTGTAAATGCGGTGTTTGAACAAAGCCCTACTTGCCCTACTTTAGTTCTGGTTCTACTAAATTGCCTGCCAAATGAAAGCCAGGGTCGTGTCTTAGTAAATGTGCATTTCCCCTGGTACTTATCACTTAGCAGATATTCCAGGAAGTGCTGGGTCCCCAATCAGGACCAAGTTGGTCTTGCAACTTGCTTCTAGTCCTGGCTATTTGGGTGACTGGGCAAATCACATCAGATCAGCAAACCTCAGTTTCTTCATCTGAAAAATATCAAAATGTCAACTCCTCTCATCATTATTATTTGTTTTCCTCTGTTTTTCCTCAATTCTGTTAATGAGATTGTCATTTTCTAAGTCATCTAGGTTAGAAATTTTATTCTTCAGTCTCTCATCCTGATCCTTTCTAACCTGATGGTTTTTGAGTCTTATCTATTATCCTTTTAAAATATTTCTTTTCTACTTGTCTCTTTTGTATTTCCAAGGCCACTATCCTAATGTAAAATCAATTACCATCTGCCTTGGCTATTGTCACAATTCTAATATGTCTTCCTACCTAAAGTCTCCTTTCCTTTAGCTGAGATGCCTCAGTAATCTTTCCAGTATCAGGTGTGATCACATTACTACCTTACTCAAAATTTTTCATTGGTTTCTCATTTTCAACCAAATATAACATAACCTATTTAATTTGGCAAACAAGGCTTTTTATCTATATGATCTCAATCTACTTGTTGAGCTTCACTTCACATGGATCTCCTTTCCCCATTCTTTATTCCAGCCAAACCGTCCTGTCTTTTTCCACATCATCTCTCATACTGCTCTATTTCACCCCTTCTTTGTACTAAATGGATGATCATAGTGACGGATAGAGAATAAAAAGGCTACCTTGAAGTTGGAGTGACTTGGACTCCAATAACATATCTTATATCTATTAGTTCTGTGGCCCTAATTATCTCATATAAAGCCTGTTGGTATAGATTCATTTACAGACTGTCTCCTCCTTTGGATTGTCAGCTCCTTGAGGGCAGGTGCTATTTTTTTGTCTCCTTTTGCATCCTCAGTATTTAGCACAATGTCTGGCACTTAATAGGTGCTTAATAAACATAGATTGATAATAGTTATAGATCTGTAATGGTGGGAGGGAGTTTCCCCACTGGCAGTTCTGCATAGCAATGAACTGACAGGTTGAGAACAAAAAATTATCCCCAACAAAAGCCCTAAAAAAATTTTATCATATAGTTATATAAATAGATATCTTCTCCCTTAGCAGGCTTTAAGTTACTTAGAAATAGAGAACACCCTACCTTTGTCCTAGCACCCATGCCTTGCAGAGATGAAGCTAAATTGATGTTTGTTTGGTGGAACCGAATTGTCTCTCTGATTAGTTTCTAAGGAGAGAATAAGGATTCTATTTGTTATGCTTTGGGAAAAAAAAAAATCTCTCTCCCTCCTTAGCACAGTGCTGAAATGTTAAACAGATACTTAGAAAATGTTGAATTCAAATTGGGGAATCTGACTTTGATAAGGTTGAGATGTTAGACAGAAATTGCAAGTTCTAAATATAAGCACATTTGTTTAACCGGAAAGTCCCGGGGACATCTTTGATGACGGTTAGGATTGGGATGTGGGGGAATATGGAAATATCCCAGAAATCTCTGGAGTGTTCCCCTCACCTCCAATTAAGAACTGGTGAAAGAGCTCATTATTCCCCCTCCATGCACGTGGAAAATGGTGCTTCCTGGAAATGGCCACAAAGCCCCACAAATAGGGTTTCTTCCGGCTAGGTGTTCTGTGTTCATCTGGCTAGGTCTGTTCTGCATGTGAAGCATCCAGAGAGTGACGGTAAAATGGTAAATCATTAGTGTAATGAAGGACTGGCCAATGAGCTCAGGTTTATGAGGATGCACAAGGTGTCTCTGAGGCAATCTCCACATAGAATTTGGAGTAGGTGTAGACACTCATAACTGGTTCCAGTCAATTGGCCATATGATGAAGAGGATCCTTTGATGGAGACATTCAAAAGGCCTTGGACCACCAGAACCAGTTCTCTTTTGAGGGACTTTTAAAAATTTTTTTGTTATGATGGGATTCCAGTGAAAGTTAAGAATTAATGCTATAAAGAGAAAGGCCCTTCTTATTCAAGTTTGGACATAGAGCCTGTCAATATAGGACTTAATTTTTTGCCTTGGTATTTTTTCCCCTTTTCATTTTGGGTAAGCGATCATAGTTTATGACCTTGTGAATTTTGAAAGCTCAGGAGATCAGACCATTAGGAGGTATAAGAGTAGAGTGTATTCTGAACGTTGCCATCAAGCGGTTCAGCTTTGAGAACTTGAGAATCAAAGAACAACTTTAGAGATTTCACTTAGTAATAATTAAGAAAAGGGCTTACGTGTCACAGAATGTGGATGTGAACTTTGTGGGACCAATGCTAGTTATGTGGAGACTGTACTAAGTTTGAATCAATTGGCATAGGAAAACTGTGCTCCCCATAGGTTTGGGGGTGGTATAGGGATATTTGTAGCCCTCTTCATGCTGAATCATCTAAGTAAACATCCTTCTGAAAAGGCTAATTTACATAAATGACTAATATAGAAATACGTTTTACACAATTGCATATGTATAACCTATATCAGAGTGCTTACTGTCTCGGAGAAGGAGAGGATTTAGGAAAATATAAAAATTGTAAAAATTAACATTTTTTAATAAAATGTAAAAAAATTGTTTTTACATATAATTGGAGAAAAAAGAAACAGTATTAAAAATCTAATTTGATGTTAATTAATTTACTGGATTTGGGGCCCTCCTAGATAGATAGGGATAGATAACAGTGGAAGGGGGAGGGAACCACACTACAATGGGAGAATAAGTTGATAGTATTAGAGAATGACAAGCCAAAACCTTAGGGCTTATAGTTAACTTGGGAAAGTAGGGCCAGAATACTCAATAAATTCAACTTAAAATAATATGTAGGAAACAAATCAGAATTTTTATATCATTGAATCTTCTGATTTCAGCCTATGAAAATTAAATTGTTTTCAAATGACATGGATCTTTTTCCCATATCCAGTGGAAGTGAACTTTGTAAGACTCCCCTTTAACTCTATAGTGAAAAATCCAAGGGGGAAAGCTTACTTAGTTCCTTATGTCTTATTTTAAAGACTTTTGTCATTCACCCTCCTTCCTTATATCCAATCTATTGCCAAGTCTTATCAATTTTAACTTCATAATATCTCTCTTTTAAAAAAGCAAAACAACATAAATTATTTCCTTCCAGCCAATTATATGTTAAAACAAAGGCCGTCTTCCCTCCTCTGGCATGACTACTATCCTGGGTACAGGCCCTTATCCCCAGCACATCTGGACTATTGGAGCAGCCTGTTGGCTGGCGTCCTTGCCACAGCTTCTCCCCACTCCAATCCATCCTCCACTCAGCTGTCAAACCAATCTTCCTAAAGTGGGAATCTGTGTCAACAACTTGCTCAATAAATTACACTGGCTCTCTATCCCCTCTATGATCAAATACAAAATTCTCCATTTCAAGTTCAAACTCATTTATCCTTCATTGAGGCTACTTTTCCAGTCTTCTTATACTTTAGAATGCTTCACTTACTCTGGGAGCCAGTAACACTGGTCTCCTTGCTATCTTGAACAAGAAACTCCAATCTCCCATCTCTGGGCATTTTCTTTGCTTGTCCCCCAATGACTGGAATGCTCATTCCCATCTCTGCCTCCTGGCCTCCCTGACTTCTTCAAGTCCCAGCTAAAATCTCCCCTCCTGGAGGATTTTTTTTATCATTTTATTTTTTCTGGTTGCACATGTATTATTTAAAAAAAAACAGTTCTTTATGAATCATGTTGGAAGAGAAAAATCAGAACAAAAGGGAAAAACCATGAGAGGAAAAAAAACACAGAAGAAAAAGGAGAAAAAAAGTGAAAATTGCATAGGTTGATTTACATGTAGTCTCCATGGTTCTTTTTTCTGAGTGCAGATGGAGTTTTCTATCCTAAGTTTATTAGGACTACCTTGGATCACTGAAAGGCTGAGAGAAGAACCAAATCTTTTATAGTTGATTATGGCACAATCTTGCTGTTACTGTGTACAATGTATTCCTGGTTCTGCTTATTTCATTCAGGATCAGTTCATATAAATCTTTCCAGCCTTTCTAAAATTAGCTTGTTTGTCATTTTTTATTCCATTACTTTCATATACCACAACGTGTTCAGCCATTCCCCAATTGATGGGCATCTACTCATTTTTCCAATTCTTTACTACCACAAAAAGAGCTGCTGTAAACATTTTTGCACATGTGGGTCCCCTTCTACAGGACTTTGTATATTCTTTGATTAGATTGTAAACTCCGAGAAGGCAGAAACTATCTTCTGCCTTTTTTTATATCTTCAGTATTTAGCACAGTACCTGTTAGGTAAGAGGTATTTAATAAATATTTAATGACAGACTATGAGAAAAACTTACTGCAAAATTTTTCTCCCCACCCCTTAGTGCTTCTCTTCCCATTTTAGCTATTCAACCTTACTGTTCTTGTCCTGTATTAAAGTGTTTTGATGATTCCTGCTTTTTGTGCTATTTGATACTTCTAGGCTCCATTGCTGTCCATTCTTTTTTATTAATTCACTTGAGATTTTGATCTCTCATTTCTACAGATGAATTTTGTTATATTTTTACAGCTTTATAAAGTAATCCTTTGGTGCTTTAATTGGTTAATTCAATTTTTTAAACAATGTGAATAAATCATTTTAACAATGATTTGAATAGGTGATATGCTTATCATATTTTCAGATGACATGATGCTGGCTGGGAAAGTTAACATACTGGACCAAAAAAATCCAAAAAGCCAATTTCAACAAACTAGCATAATAGGCTAAATTTAATAAATGAAATTTAATAAGAATAAGTGTAATCTTCTCCACTTGGGTTCAAATGAGCAATTTCACATATTCAGGCTGGGGAAGGAATAGCTAGAAGCTAGAAAACAATTAGGGGAATGGCAGTTAGTATAATGCCAGGTCAAAATAAACATCAATGTTGTGACATGGAAGTTTAAAACCTGTATGTATGTATATGGATATGTACATATATATAAACAAAAATATGTACATATATGATATATGTACACATGTGAAATGTATTATATATGTCATGAACTATAACATAGTTACATATCTACATATAATATATAAATATGTGGGGGGGGTATGTATAAGGTCTCAGTCTGGATCTTTACTATCACTTATTACTGGTTGTGTGACTGAATAAGCCACTGTAAAATGAGAAATCTAAATCAGATGATTTCAAAGGCCTTATTTTTTTTTTAGCTTCAGCACTATCTGATTCTATTATCTTGAGTGTTTTAGTAAAAATCTAGCCCTCAGAAGAATGCAGATGACAGACCTGCCATCAGTTGCCACTGTCAGCTCGTATTGAAAAGACGATTTTTACAAATATCATTTCATTTGATCCTCATGATGACCCTGCATGGTGTGCTGTTATTATCTGTATTTTGAAGTTGAAGAAATGGAGACAGATAGAGTTTAAGTGTCTTGCTGAGGGATCACACAGCTAGTAAGTGTTTGAGGTTCCATCTGAACTCGTGTCTTTCTGGATCGGATCCTGGATCCAGTACTTTATCTACTGAGTCACCATACTGCCTTACACGACCTTTTAGGAAAGACAATGCTAAACTAAAATGCATCCAGAAGAGGGTGACCAGGATGATGAGCAAACTGAAGACCATTCTATAGGAAAGAACTAGGGGTGCTGAGCATGGAGAAGAAAGACTTCTGGCCAAATAGGGGAGAGGAGAAGCTGCTATGATTGCTACAGGTATGGGGTTGAAGGATGCAGGCACAATTGGGAATTGACTTTTTCAATGGAGGAAGATGGGAAGAACAAAGAAAGGGGAAAAGGGAGGAAGAAATCAAGGAAGGAAGGAAGGAAGAAAGGAATGAAGGAAGGAAGGAAGGAAATAAAAAAGGAAGGAAGGAAGGAAGGAAGGAAGGAAGGAAGGAAGGAAGGAAGGAAGGAAGGAAGGAAGGAAGGAAAGAAGGAAGGAAGAAAAGAGGGAAGAGGGGAAAAGAAGAAAGAAAGGGAGAGATAGAAGAAGGAAATGCAAAAAAATTTCTACTTACTGAACAGTAATTCAAAAATCAGCTTTTATAGGCAATTCAAGCTTCCCTTTAGGGATATGATTTAGACTGCACATGATACCTCTAATTAGACTTCTTGCAGAGGCCTCCAAGATTCTAGGTTAATTTTTTGACCATGTTGAAAGGAGGCTTAATTTTTCCCTCCTGTGTTTTCTTAACCAATGGTACAATTATGGATTTCCTATCTATAGAGTTATCATATGTAATTAATGAATTACATGTAATGTATGAATGAATTATATGTAAATAATGAATTAATCCATTGACTTAATTCACAGGCAGAAAGATGTTCTGTTTTCTAGTGTTGTCTACTAATTATGCAGTAAATCAAGGCTTTGAAGAGCTTCAACAACCATTCATTTTTTATGAATTGATCTTTCTTTGGCTTTCTTCTCTAGGGGTGAGGAAATAATGCAAACATAGCCCCAGTGATAGATGTTGCATGAACACTAAGAATATTTAAAACATGCAGCTAAATATAAACATTATATACAGTTTATTCTCAGCATCCAGTGTTAATGTTGATGGGCACAGACAGAGTTGGACAACCATCGTTGAATAAGCCAGACAAATTCTCCTGATACCAGGTCACCAGGCAGAGCTCCCAGGGATAGAAATTAGTGCCTTGACTAACTGGAAATAGATATCACAAGAAACACAAAACAACAGGAAGTTCTATAATATGATGGAGGCAATGAATAAAGTTTTAATAAAAATGTTGAGTAGAATGGACAATCTTTCTGTGACCATCTCCTCTGTCTCATAATATTTTCCATGGTGGGACATGGACATGGCCTTTCTCTTTCTGCATCAGGAAAGGCTCAAAGTACAGTTGGATCTGGATAGGGGTAAGTTGTCAGAGTAGCTGAAAATCATAGTGCCTTTAGGACTCTTTGTAGAATGTTGCTTTCCTTTCACAGATGATTTGCAATGGGTGAAAACTGTAAATGCAACTGAGTTTCCCTTGACTCTATATTTTCCTCTCCCCTGGTAGGGTAGAAAGAACATGAAGATTTTCATTTGCATCTGTTCTGACAAAACTTCTAAGACTTTGAGCAATTCTATCTAATCCAAATCTAATAAACATTTGTTGTCTGTTATGTGTCAGGCACTGTACTGAGTAATGGAACTACAATTAATAAAAGACTATTCCTGCCCTCAAGAAACTTACCATCTAATAGAGGGAAATTATAGTTAAAATAGTTAAAAGTGAGGCAGGAAAAGTGTGTGTGAGGGAGGACGATAGGGAGCATCTTATTCTCCAGAGCTGAAACCAGGGAAAGAGGCAGACACAAAGTGGACTGAGTTGAGAGTGTAGTTTCTGCCATCTATAAAAGAAGGCATTAGGAGGAATTTGCTATTCCACGCTTCAGCCCTCTAATCAGAAGGGAGGAGGCTGAGGCAGGTGATGAAGAGGGAGGTTTGAGCTAGTAAAGGAGATGAGATCAGAAGTACCTGGGAGGAGTATCTGGTTCCAACAGGTAATTTGGACTTTGCTGAGCTTTAGTTTTCTCATCTATTGAATGGTAGCCTCACTGTGGATGATTTCTAAGATCCCCTCAAGTTCTAAATCCCATTATCTCATGGTATCAGGCAAATGCATTAGGAAAAATGAAGGACAACTAAGATTCACTGCTCTACCATCTGATTTTATTCTTTCGTGCTCCTCAATTCTTTCACCTGTTTCTTGGGATCAGAGGTGTATTATGGCCAACTCAAACTGGCTATTGATGGTTAAATATTCTGTGTGAACATTTAGCTCAGAAATCACAAATGCTACAAATTAGGGCCTGACATATAGCTCTGTCCATTACTTAGACTTTAAAAAGTTAGAGAGAAAGTGTTAATGCTACTGAAGTTTAAAGGTGTTATTATGCATACAGGTTTTTTTTCCCCTTCCTGAGAGCTGGTTGTTAAATATTTACCCACATACCCTTGGATAGGTCTGATTCTTATTCTCATTAACTCTTTTGGAAAAATACATTATCTGTGACTTAGAGGTCCGTAAATATTTTCCTGCGTGTAAGGGTGCAGTACATCGAATGGGTAGATCAATTACCCCATTTCAAAGTGACAAGAAGGGATGCCTTGATACCTCTGTCAGGTGAAAACAATCTACCAGAGGTGTGAACAAGAACTATTTTCCTCTATTGAATCAATCCATTTTAGGCTGAGTGAAAAATCAATTTAGATGTTCTTGAAAGCCATTGGATGAACTTGAATGGCCTTGCTCAGTGAGTGCTTAAGTGTTTGGATTGGTTGAGGAAATTTGGATATGTTCTGAGAGTCATTTAGAAAATACTAGACCAGTTTGGAAACTCAGAGATTCAAGCATCTGGCAGCTTAAATGGTGGATACATTTCAACTAAGCCTTTGTGAAGGAATCCCTGGGGGAGAAAGAGAGCCCCAGCCTCAGCCTCAGCTTCAGTCTCAGTCTCTTCTCCTCATTTCATTTCCTTACTTTTGTCAGAGGAAGGCTTGTAAAACCTCCCCACCAGAGTCCCCAGGACAGTTGACAGCAGTGCCTGCATTAAAAGTCAAGGACAGACAGAATCCCAGGAGAAATGACAGTTTCAAAGCTTTACAAAGAGCTTAGATCATTGTTCCCAAGGGAATTTCATAAGTGCCCCACAAAAGAGAGGAAAGAAAGAAAGAAGCAATTATGTTAAGCATCTACTATCTATCAGGCCCTCTGCTAAAGCACTTGACAAATTTTGTGTCATTTGGTTCTCATAACAACCCTAGGAGACAGTGGGAATGTTACCCTCCTTTTATAGTTAGGGAAACTGAGGCAAACAAATTGAGTGACTTGCCCACAGTTACACTACTAATGTCTGAGGCCAAATATTCCTCATTCCAAGTTTAATTCTCTATCCACTGCTCCAAGAAGCTGACTCAGGGCTTCCCATACGCAAGAAACATATGCTGAGAAGTGTGTATGTCACAGACTTTTGGGGGAAGATTTTGTACTAACTGGTCTTACTGTATCACCTTAGTGAATATATAGCTCTTTCTCAAATGCAAATGAAATCTCCCTGTCAAACTGAAATCAATTCATAACCATGAGGGAAAACAATCAGTGGGACCTTGTGGGCTATTACAGGAGAAAATCAACTCCTCAGCCCTTGTGAGCTATCCTTAAAATTCTGAGAGGAGATTGAAGCCAGACAAGTTCTGAGGACCAGTGTACAATAGTGATTCTGCTTGGGAAAGTAAGTCTGGAGTCCATGCTACATGGGATATAAAAGTCCTTGCCTATGTGGCCAAGAACAGATATCTCTTAATAAATAGACAGCTCTAATAAATTATATAAATATACATATATGCATATGTATATGAATACTCAATGATTTGTTGAAACTTTGAATGTCTTTCATAGAGACATTTTTCATTCCTCAGAATATTAGAATAAAACTGTCTCTGGGAGAGAGAACATAATTGACTAAAATGATGTGTTGGTACCATATGCTTTCCTGAAAGTAGTTTTTCATAAAGAAGAAGAAAGAAAGTGCTTAAGAGACCTGATTACCTAAAGGGGGATAAGAAAGGAAGTAGGAGCCTTAGGTTAGAGCAGTGAGATGGATAGAGAGGAATGGATGAAGGCAGACACAATTAAACTTCTTAATCATTAGTGTTGCTCCAAAGCAGCATGATCAGGTTGGAGAGGAAGTGAGTCTAACATCTAGTCTAATCATCTAACAAAGGATTGATGATTACTGCTCAGAAGACTCCAGTAGAATATGTGAGTTGGACTAGATGGTCATTTCCCATTGGGACAAATGAGTTTCCTGGTCTTTGATAAGTTTTTCCAGGCCCAGTCCCATTTGTTAGCGTAAGTAGAATATTTTTTTCTGTGAATCATAGGACTATTTAGGAAAAAATAAAACAACAAGAAGAAGGGGAATGAGAAGGAAGACGAAGGAGAGGGAGAAGAGAAGAAGAAGAGGGAGAAGAGGGAAAAAAGAAGAGGAAGAAGAAGAGGAAGAGAGAAAAAGAACAAGAGAAGAAAGAAGAAGAAAGAAAGAAAATATGAAGAAGAAAAAGAAAGAAGAGAAGAAAGAAAAGAGGAAAGAAAGAAGGAAAAAAGAAGGAAGAAGAAAAAGAAAAAAGAAGGAAGAAGGAAGAAAAAAGGAAAAAAAGAAGGAAGAAGAAAAGAAAGAAGAAAAAGGAAAAAAAAAGAAGAAAGAAGAAGAAAGTCTGTTTTACATGTGAAAATAGTCATAGAAATTCCCCTTGACATGGAACCCATGAAACGGAGACCAAATGTTCAGAACCAGAACCAAATGGAAGCTGGCAATGCCCTGAGCACACAAACATTGAGAAAGCCACCCTTAGCCCATGGTAGAGACTTACAAGAAATATCATCCAAAAAACCTCAATCAAACATAGACTGCAGCCCATCAAAGGTAAAACCTTTACCTATTATTAATTATGACAGTAATTTCTGTCTCATAACATTTCACATAGCAACTGTTACCAGGAACATCTGCATTTTAAATGGAGGGGCCTCATCTCATGCTACAGGAAAGCTGGATGTCTATGTGTTCATTTTCCAGAGCTCGGGAGAGCTACAGTGAGCTACCAAAGCCTCTTGCCGACCCCGTGGCCAATGTTGAGATGGAAAAATTATCTCATCTTCACTGTTTCAGGTTCTATCTTACTAAGGTGGGAGAGGGGAAAAGAAAAGAAAAGCCTTTTATGTTCCAGATGCCTTCTCCCTCTGCACTTCCAGACACAGGATGTCTAAACAAATAGTACGGAGCCAAAGCGTCCATGGGCACTTACAGGTCAATAACTAAGAGGACAAAAGTAGACATCTCTTGGAAGTCAATGAGGCAGAGTGGTTAGAGAGCTGGCTTTGAAATAAGAAAGACTTCACCTCTGAACCAAATTGACTATGTGACTTGGGCAGTGTTTTAGGCAGCTCTTTAAGACCAAAGTTGCAGGAAAATGACCACCTTCCACTGATCAAGAGCTTCTTTTGACCTCCAGACCATGTTCCAGAAGGAAACAAAATACTGTACACAGAAAACTCTGGAAGGCATGATACTTTTATCATTCCCACTTTACAGATGAGGAAACTGAGACTGAGACTGAAGCCATCTAGCTAGAGTCAGATACTTAAGTCTCTCTTAAGTCATCTATGTCGGAGGCCTGATCTATTTCTACTACCCCTAATTTCTCTCATTAAGAAACACACACACACACATGCATACACACATCCTCCTAGAAATAAATCAATTAAAAGGGAAAATTTTGCAAAATGTCCAGGCTTTGATGATTTTCTATTGTATTTGCTAAGCCAAGCTGCTTTCTGTCCCTCCCATAGAAGCTTGGCTGCCTAGTGGATTTTTGGTTTAATCACTGGCTAGCTAGTAATGCTGGGTAAGTCCTGTAACTTCTGTCCGCCTCGATTTCCTCATTTGTAAAATCTAGGGGTTGGATTTCTTGGCCTCTGACGTCCTTTCATTTTTAAATCTATGCTCCAACTTGATCAAAACACTGTAAATAGAGGGCACTGTAATATAAATGAAACCTCTATTATGTGCTTACTATGCTGCGAAGCAAAATATGTATATATACATATATATATATGTATATATACATACATATATACATACATATATATGTATACATATACCCACACAGTATTATTGTACAAACATAATACAAAATAGAATCCCTGGGGATTTCTTATAGGCTTGTGTCTCCTCTTATTTGGTTCAGAAATTACTTTGTATTATGGATATTTTCACATTGTAAAAACAGCATTGTACAGTAAGGAAATTTCCACAAAGATAAGGAATCATTATTCGAACTGGACTCATAATGGAACTTTGTACCTCCCCCAGTCCTGCTTCTCTAAATAAATAAATCTTCCTGGAGTTATTCTATTGCACCGAAAGAACACTCAGGGGGGATTCTTTCTGCCGGGCAAACATCTCTTTGTTCTTCAGAATCTCTTTCCACCTTCCCTCTCTTGAGTCACTCAGCAAACATTTTTAAGCACTTACTATGTGCCAGGTATTGTGCCAAGTGCTAGAGATACAGCCAAAAACTATCATTGCCTTTAAGGAGTTTATATTCTATCAGGAGAAATAATCTGTGCAATATCTAAATGTATATATAAGGTGATATAAAGTAGTTTGAGGAGAGAAAGCACTAGCTTCTGAAGCACTGGGGAAGGTTACATGAAGAAAACATTGCTTGAGCAAAGTCTTGAAGGGTGATCTAGTGTGGTTTGGGTCCCACCAAATCTGAATTCTAGTGAGGAACACCTTGGCCTCTGGACAAGTTAACTTTCCCAGAGAAACCTGTTTATTAACCAAGGGTTATTAACCTGGAGTACCTGACCTTGTTTTTGCTTTCCCCTCCAAATTTATTTTATTTAAAGAAACAGAATAAGAAATAAAAAAACAGAAAGGGAATACAAAGCAAAATGAAATAAACCAAAAGAGAACATTATCATGTGCCCAGCAGAACATCAGGGAGGATCCAAAATATATAACAACAAATTACCAGATCAAGAAAGTATATATACATATTATATCTACTTTCTCATATATATACTATGTATATATAAGATATGTACATATGAAATTATATTCACAATGTCCATCTTTTCATTACTTCCTTGTAAATTGTTACTTTGTCCTTTGCTGTGAACTTTTATTTTATTCTTTCCCCCCTTTCATCTCCCCACTACCCCCCAAGCAAGCTATAGTTAAGTTTATTTATTTATTATTATATGTTATATTAAATAGATTATATTTGTTTATTTAGATAGACATATGTATTTATATACATACACATACATACACCCTCCACCCTCACATGTCTTCCCTCTCCCTACTGACTCTGCTTTAATTCTGCTCCTATTACTTAACCTCACCCCACTCATGTATCCCTCTCTTATCTTCTTCCCTCACTCTGCTTCCCCCTCCACCCATCCTGCACCCCTTTTTTCTGTATAGATTTTGGAGGGTGCTATACCCTTCATGGTATATATTTAGTGGTGTCTATTTAATCCATTCACAATGTGAATAGGTTTTGAGAAGTATAAGGCTTCCTCCCTCTTCTAATGCTTCCGTGTCTATTCTTCCTCTTCACCTCATTTATATGACATAATTACTATTTTTACCTTAACTCTACCCCCATCTTTTTTTGACTGCTATATTGTTAATGTCAATCTTAAACATATGAATTTCCCATGTGAAAGAAAACATATTTTTTCATGTTGAGTTTCTTGAAATTGCTCTTTGATATTGGTTCCTATATGTTAAATTTTCTATTAAGTTCAGGTTTGGTTGACAGAAAGTCCTGAAAATCTGCAAGTTCATTGAATGTCCATTTTTTCTCAGTTAATAGTATAGATAATGTTGGTGGGTGTGATATTTTTGGCCACAGGCCTAGTTTTTTTGATTGTCAGTAGCTAAGATTCCAGGACCTCTGGTTTTTTAGTGTGGCTGCTGATAAGTCCTGTACAATTCTAATTATAGATCCAGTGTCTTTGAATTAGTTTTTGTTTGTTTGTTTCTTGTAAAACGTTCTCTTTGATCTGGGGGTTTTGAAATTTGGCAATAATGTCCCTATGT
Organism: Antechinus flavipes; assembly: GCF_016432865.1. Classification (NCBI taxonomy): domain Eukaryota; kingdom Metazoa; phylum Chordata; class Mammalia; order Dasyuromorphia; family Dasyuridae; genus Antechinus; species Antechinus flavipes. The sequence goes on along the minus strand of NC_067402.1, from coordinate 33,553,873 downwards.
GTTTTCCACAAAGGATCTCGTTGAGATGGTGGTCAGTGGATTTTTTTTTTCTACTTTCCCGTCATGTTCTATCACTCCAGGACAATTTTCTTGGATTATTTCTTGCATTATTGTTAAAGGACAGGTCAATTCTCTGAGAGCCTTCACAGCTGGGAATCATAACATCTGAAGGAGTTGCGGGGGCAGCCTTTGCTAACACAGGTGTTGTGGACTGGGAATGAGATAAATTGGAGGCAGAGGCATAAAGAGAGGTATAAAAAAGAGGCGAGAGGTCAAACAATGTGAAGGCCTCTCAGTCAGAGAACAGCAACTGCCTCTCAGTGTCCTTGTACCATCCTCTCAAAGAGGACATCCATTCTGGGTTGGATCTCCATGAGCCACTGGCAGGTGGGCTCCCATGTATTCCAACAGCTCTCCCGTGTATTCCAACATATGGTACCTAAACATGGGGCAAGAATTACAAGAAGAACCAGAGCTATTCATGAGAACAATCCTTCCAGAGTTAAAGAAGAAGACTTGGACCAAGATAAATTGGAGGCAGAGGGAAGAGGACAGTAATTGGACAATGCAACAGCCTCTTAGTCAGAGAGATCAGGGAACAGCAACTGCCTTTCAGTCTCCTTGTATCATCCTCTTACAAGAGATCAATTCTGGGTAAGATCTCCAGCAGCCACTGTCAGGTGCCTCCCGTGTATTCCAACACATTGTGTCAAGGTCCTTTTTTTGGTCACCACTTTCAGGGAGTCCAATTATTCTTACAGTTTCTCTTCTTTATCTGTTCTCCAAATTTGTCATCTTTCTTATGTTTCACATTTTGTTCTCTTTTTTCATTCTTTATAATGTTTTGTTATTTCTTATTCTCTCATAGTTTCATTGGCTTCCCTCTCCCCAATTCTAATTTTCAAAAAGCTATTTTTGTCTTTGACACGCTATATCTCCTTTTCTAGTTGGTTAACTTATTTTTTTCACAATCTTGTTTTTCCTGTGTGTGTGTGTGTGTGTGTATGTATGTATGTATATGTATATATATATATATATATATATATAAAGTTTTCCTCAATGTCTCTCATTTGACTTCTAAATTCTTTTTTCAGTTCTTCAATAAACTCTCTCTCCGCAAGAAGCCATTTCATCTTACTGTTTGGGGTAGAAGCTTTTTTATATTAGTGTTCTCCTTTGAAGATGGATCCCTGTTGCCATAGGATATTTATATGGTGAAGTTTTTACTTTGCCAATTCACTTTTTAAAATAAGAGGTATTAGTGTAAGCACCTTTAACCCTGGCATGGGAAGATGGTGTCTCTGGCTTTACTTCAACTGTCCCCGCTGATCTGGAATCCCGACCCAAGAGTTCCACATTCCTGCAAGTGCCCACATCAGCAACATCCCTGCCCCATTCCTTCTGCATTCCCAGTGTGCTGGTTTCCTCTCCCCCAGGGTCCATCTCAGCAACACAGCTAGCCCTGGAGTTTCTGATCAGCTGAGGTTCCCTCAGTCTTCTTAGACTCTGCCTCCACAAATAATATTGCTGGTAAAAGTGTGTGTGCTGAGATTTGAGCTACACCCAGGAGCCCCAAGGCTCCCCACTTATTGTTTCTGCTGAGCTAGCCCAGAGCTGTTTGCACTTCAGACAGATTAATCCCTAGCTCAGGGTCTTTCTTCAAATTTTCTAGGGTTCTAGCAGGAGGCCCCCTGTTCTTCAAGTCTTCTTGATTTTTCACTAATCTATGTTCACCGTGAGGCACAAATTTGTTCTATTTGTGGGGAAAATTGGAAGACCTTGAAGTTTACCAACCTACTCCACTGTCTTCCCAGAATCCTCCCCTTTCCTTTTTTTTTTTTAATCAGTAACTGTATTTCAATATAATTTTCTTCCTTTGCAAACCTTTGTATTTTATTTTATGCTTTTTAAAGAATGATTCAAAAGAATTCAAAAGCTTCATCATACTGCTAAAGTTCAATTTTTAAAAAAGTCATGAGATTGAATTAGAATAATATTTTTGTCTTTAATCAATTATGTCTTTTTGATACCTGGTTCTTGAGGGTAAGTACAATAGATCTGGGTGATGATTTCAGTTGCTTCATGAGAAATAATTTTTCACTCCATAGTGGTCAAAGCTTAATGAAGCCTTTAAACTCAAGGTTTTGCACCTGTTAGAACACAAATGCCCCAGGAGAGATATTTACAGTTGAATGTGAAAGAGGATTAGATCCTTTGTTTTTGATTGAGCTAAGAAAAGAAAGTTCATAAGAATATTCCATTGCACTGAGAGCCAGAGAATGCCCTCTGAAAACATTTTCCTGCAATTTGAGGGCAAACATTTTGGATTTTGTCTAGAACTCCTCCTGCTTTGTACTTCCTGCTTCCTCTATCCCTTGCCTATCCCTTCTTTGCAGTCCCTGTGATCTCTACTATAGAGAAGAACCATCTCTTCTCTAACCAAGAGTCCCTGAGACAGGGAAGAAAAGGGAGATTTCAAAGCTGTGAGAGAGGTGAAAAAAAAAAAAGAGTATAAATGCTGCATTGAGTTCTGGAGGGCAAATCTAATTATCATAAACTTCAGTTTAAACCAGATTCATTCTACTGAAGTCTTAGAAAAGATTTATTTTATAGTGTGAATAACAGGAAATACAATAGGAGTATTCCAAATATATATGTGTATATATATATATATGTGTGTGTGTGTGTATGTATTCTGATCAGATATTCCAGCCTTTTATAATAATATTTTGTCAAGGTTATTTATAGAGGGTTGGGGGGGGAAGGGAGGAGAGAAATTATTTAATATAGAATGCTGCCTCCTGATAATGCAGTTTGTGATTACTCAGGGTGACACACATAGCTGTGCCATTCTTTTTGTGTAGCTGGACATGGAGGGCTTTGATTATAAGAGAGGTATTTCCGAATTCAGTTTTCCCTATTCTTCCAGCACATTGTTTGGAGGTTTTCAGCTTTCTAGAAACTATTTGGTCTCCTGTGATTTGACTTGGAATTTAATTTGTTTTCAAGGATGTGAGGTTTCTGATACACACAATCTCTGAATAGGCAAACACTCAGCAATGTGAAAATATTTTGGTTTCCGCTAGTAATTCTTTGTGTTGAAATGCTTTCCTTGACTTTGGTTGCATCTTTGTTAATTAGACATTGAGATGGGTGTTTGAGACCCAACTTTTTATATATATTTATTTAAATTGTATTTTTATTATATTTCCTTTGGTTCTTGCAATTATAGGTGATTTTTTTTTTTTTTTAGCAATGTGATGTTCCCTTTTCCCTCAACTAAAACAGATTATAGCCTACTTGTACCATTTCATGCTTTATATAACTCTTCCCCACGTTTTTACTATAAAATTTCCAGGGAAGATTTATCTAACAATGGAGTTGTCAAGCTATTGTTCTTCAGTACACAACTGATCTGTTTTTTCTGACCATACATATCCTTGATAATACATTTTATGCCATTCGCTGCACAAAAGTCATTATTGGATGGCCTGATGACATCTTAAATTCAGCATGTCCAAAACTGAAGCCATTATTTCTCTGTCACACTGCCCAAAGGGATTTCCCAATCTCTTCCCTTCCTGATCCCCAGTTTCCTTATTTCTGCCCTGTCCAAATAGGGTGTTATATCCTTACCTGTGAATGCTCTTAATTTTTTTTTTTTTATCTTTGAACCCCCCTAAGATATGGTGGGACTTACTGGCTATATTTCTTTCTAAGGACCAAGCCTTAAACCCAAACCATTCTTATTCTCATGTACTGGCCAACAAGAGGTCTCAAAGCAAACCCCAGTTGGTCCTTTTTTTGGGGGCCTGATTAACTCAGAGCAAATGAATGTAGCAATTGTTTCTGTTTTGGCCAGAAACATTGAAGGTCTCCCCACCTCAGATTTATTTATTTATTTAGGTTTTTTTTTTTCCCCTTTGGACTAGGCAAAAGAGGCCTTTTTTTTTTTTTTTTTTTTTTTTGACCTCAGTTGCTACCTAGCTTTAGTCAATGGATGGATGTTGCTTCAGTCAAACTGAGACCTTTTAAAGATCTTAACTTAAAAAAGCCAAGGTCTCTCACTGCATCTAGAGATATCTCCACTGCCCTGATCTATATCTTGCCACTGGCCCCAGATGGTTCTGGAGGAGAAAGTGAGCCTGGTGAGATTTCAAAACCCTTCCTCACTTAAATCCAATTCAATTGCATGTCATGGCACCCACTCCCTGATGTCATGGTCCTTTGAGGATGAAGGACAAACAACAACAGCAACAATATTTTTTCCAATGGCACCACAATGTTTTTCCAATGCTCAAAGTTCAAAACCTTAATAGCCTTTATTTCACTTTTCTCTTTACCTCCTCATTTCCAATTCACTGCCACATCTGTCAATTTGACTTCCTCTATATCTTTCACTTCTCTTGCCTCTGTTTCACTCACCCTGCCATCTATCAATGTCTTTTGCTTTTTATTCTGACCATTTTGTCCCTGACAAGTGGTTCCATTGTCCTTGATGGTAAAAAGTTTGTTATAAAAAATCTTTACATGTCTTTTGTCAGCTTTCATCTATTTATTATTCTTTTTATTGTTGAATCAACAAGTATTTGGGGGTTGGCTTTGATTAATTTTTACCAAAAATTGTTTTAACTTCTTTCCCCCCTTTAGTTGCTTCTCACTTTTATGAAGTAATACTGCATAGAATCTACTATCCAGATCTCTTAAGTTACAAGTTAGTTCACATTTTAAACTAGTGTTCTTGGATACTTCATGCTTCTGTGCTTGGCAAGAAGTTCAAGTGTCTGTTGACTAAAGCAGTTATGTTTTTATTTTTTCTTTTGGCAAATGCTTTTGACTGGTTAAGCTTGCATTAAATTACTGTGATTGGTGTCAATCCTCCAATTTTTTTTCATTTTTACATTTTTTTTCATATCAATGGCTGGCTTAAATAAGTAAGATTGGAGTGGTTTTAATTGAATGCTATATATTTTTTATTTACTTTTTCTAGATTTGAAGTAATTTTGACCTTTGCTCCAATAAGTCAGTACTCTGACTACACAGAGAAAGCAGATTGAAGAACAACTCCCACATCAGGAATGTCTCATTTCCTGTCCATTAGAATATAATCAAGTTCATCTCTGTGACATTATTCACTTTTTGCTATATCCTTTGCCTTTATTTTTTTCCTTAAAGTATTAAAATATCTACACAATGTCTTTATTGTCTCCTTCTTTGCTCCTAAACTATCTTTTTCTATTTCAATATATCTATATCTGTGCATGTGTATATGTATGTGTGTGTACACACACACACACACACAAAATTTTTACAACTCTCTTTTGAATTTATCTCTAGGTTATAAAGTATATGTTGATTTTATCTAGAGTATCCTTATTAACCTTATTAAGTTTGTTCCCTCTTTACCTCTACCCATAAGAATCCCTAATTCCTTTCAAAATTCTACATCAAATGGGCTTTTCCTGATTCCCCCCCCCAAGCAATAAATGCCTTATCACAGCCAATTATCTTCTCTCTCTCTCTCTATATATATATATTACTTTTACATATGTTTGTATATATATACATATGTATACTTCTGTAGATATGTATATAATAAACATATGCACAAAATTTTATTTTTCTAACTATGTATATATGTGTGTATATATGTATGTTGTCTCTACAACTAGAATGTAAGATCCTTGAGGGCAGGGACTATGTAACTTTCTACTTTTGTATGTGCCTAGCATATAATGGGCACTTAATAAATGCTTGTTTCCTGATAGATTGGTTGATTCTTTATAACATATCTGTCTACATATTTTCTACAATGATCTTGGGGGGTATATTTTTGTAAATACTTATCTTGAATATTACAGTACAAGATGACCAAATGTCCCATGACATTATATTTCTTCTTACCTTTAAACTCATTATAAAAAATTATTCTACCAACTCATTTTTTTTTTTTACTTTTCCAAGGAGAATCTGAATCATACTTCAATTTAGTAGCAACTTCCTTCTGTTTTCAATTTCATTTATGCTAAAAAAAAATATTAAAACTGGTAAGATTCATTTTCTCATATAGAATGTTCACTCATTGATCATTAGACCAGAGTCTCACATCCAAAGCAGCAATTCAAAGTAGATTCTTAGTACTTCTGCTCCTCTTCCCATCAGTCTGCTAAGGTCACTGGGCTATACAGAAGCAAGAATATTTTGTATTTATTTTTGCTTCATGAATTATCATAATCTAAGAGTTCATCACTAAGTGAATAGCCTAATGAGAATGAGTTTTTGAGTGCTTAAATGGGCTGGATTTCATAAAGAAGACACATTCTTTTGTTAGGACTTTATATGGACTTTTTTCAGGATAGTAGAAGCTTCCAGGGCCTACACTCTACTGTAAACGCTTTGAGAATCCAACTCCCTGCCATAATCAGGCATCAAAATGGAACATTTTGCAGAGAGTAGAGCCATTTTTTGATTTGAAGATGCAGCTCAGTAAGAGCTCGGTTTGGAAACTCTGGGATCTTTTTTCACCCGTGTAGTCGGGGTACAAAGTGGCCACTCACAGAAGCTTCATGACCTTTTAGTTTGGGAAAAGAGCCCTTGAAGAAATATTCCTTTTTGGACCTTTGGTGGAAACATGGTATCCTTTGCTGGTTAGATTGTCACTTAAAACAGCCACTTAGAGTCTACCTGCACTCCTGAAGACATTGTTCCCCATCTGATGTGTCCTTCACCCTACTCCTATTGGGTTAGGATCGGGTGAAGCTGATGGAGAGTTCTGTGGTCAATGACATTGATGAACTGAAGCCAAAATGGGGGATGCTGATTCTTTTCACCAATAAAGGTCATTGATGGCCTGATAACTCTGCAGAGTCCCTCAGAGGTCCACGTCCTGTAAGCTGGTGTGACCTTCAGAAGCTGACCTTCATGACCAGTGTTATGATGGGTATGTTTGGGGTATCTGTCTGCCATGTGACACTGTTATTATACAAAGGAGAATAAAGGGCTGTCCACTTGGCAGAGGCTCCGCTATAGAACAAAGCGATCAAGTTAGCAGGGCTGGTGGTCACGGATGGGCTGTGGCCGGAGGCAGGTCTGTGCCTCTATGGAAATGGCATAGATTGGCAGACCATCTCTGTAGAGGGAGCCTTGTATTCTGGGAAGATGGCACAGGGTGGCTGTGGTCACTGCTGCTGATATTGTTGTTCCCCTAATGAAAGAGAAACTGACCCAGAAGCAACATCCTGAACCTCACCTTGAACACAAAAGGAGCTGTCTTTGGGGAACTCACCAGAGGATGCTCCTCTCCTTGCCTGAAGAAGGAAGCTATGAGTTAAGTGGATGGAGACTATAGCAAAATTGAGACCCAGCTGCTGGAGGGGAACAAGAAGCAGGAGGCAGTGGGTAACAAGGTGGACTTTGTGCCTCCTGCCACTGCTTGAAGTGACCTGACCCTCACCTTCTTCTTGCCTTCCTTTAGGACTTAACAGGTCATACCCCACAGTTCTTCCCAAGATTTGTCTGTGTTATCTGGGAGAGGGAGGAAACCTGAACTAATAAGCAGATAGGGGAGAAACTTTTCTAGGGGAATGGGTATAGAAAGCAGGGGCTGGGGAGAGAAGAAAAGAATCCGAAGCAGCAAAATGTAGAAGAAATAGGATCTGAAGTTGAAGGGCCTACCACTGAATTCTGGTTCTGTTTTTTATTTTTGATATCATCTCAGGAATATCATTTCTCTTTAAACTAGTTTCTTCCTTTGACAAATGAGGGATGATTGTTTTGGGACAATTCTTCCCAATGTATTGGGAGGAAAAGTGCTTTGTAAATCTCAGCAACATGCAGAAATGGGAGCTCTGGTTATAATGAAAGCCCTCCAGTAATTATGGGCAAAAAGACTGAACCCCCAAGATAGGGAAGCTTCCATTGGGTATATTAGAGGTGGCCAGGGATGGGGTAGGAAGGAGCCAAACATCACCTTTATGGCCCGGGAGAATCTTGTTCTGAGAGTGCTGACAGAAGACATTTGGCCAATTGCCAACAGCCATCTCCCATATTTTCTAAATGGTCAACTCAATTTTCTGGGCTAGAGGATGTTCAAAACTTTTGGATGTCTCAAACTGTAGAATTTCATGTAGAATCTATCCCCAAAACAGTACCTGAAGCATGCATCCTTTCTCAGGGTCATATAGTTTGTGTCTAAGGCCAAATTTGAATTTATGAAGATAAATCTTCCTGACTCTAGGCGCAGTGCTCTATCCACTGTACCCCTTTGCTTCCCCTAAAAACCTTATATAATTCATTACTGTTATTGTTAATTTTTGTCTCTACCTGTGTTTTCATTTGGTTGAAAATTCCATCTACCAATACATATTGGCAAATTTTAGTTACCTGGGGGCACTGAAAAGCTGAAGGCAGCTAGGTTATTTCCTTTCTCTTTTTTTCCCCCTAAAAATCCCTCCTTTTTTCCCCCTTAACTGTTAAATGTCTTGAAGACATAGTCACTCCTTCATTTCCCTTACAGTGACATACTTTTCATTCTCTTCCAATTTGGCTTTTGCCCCCATAAAGTTGCGTTTTCTAAATTCACCAAAATCCATTGAGTCTCCTTTAGCTCTTTTATTCCAACTGCCAAATTAATCTTCTGAAAATACAGCTTTGACTAAGTTACTTTCATTATCCTTCCACCTTCAGTGGCTCTCCATGATCAATTCAGTACCCCAGGCACTTATTGTGTACTAAATTCAGGAAATACAAAAATGAAAAAATAAAAAACAAAATAATCCTGGAGTTTCTCCTCTCAAGGATCTAACATTTTGTAAGTGAAGAAAGTCCAAGTTCCTCAAGCTTTCTTTAGAGTCTCACTTTCTCCCACTCACCCAATAGGGGAAAGGACTAATCTATCAGTGTTTTCTAAATCAGAAATGAACCACATCATTTTCTTAAACCTCCATAACTTTGCTCATACATGTCTCCTGTAATTTATCCATCAAATCTTGGTATTTGCTATCTATTGTTTGTCTACCCATACTTACTCTGCTAGACTCTAAATTTGTTGAGGGTAGATGCTGTGTCTACCTCCATTGCTATCTGCCAGGACTTCTAACACAATGCTACTAACACTAAATGAATATAACTTTTTTTTAATGTTTTTGGACCTCAAGAAGAGAATAAGCTAGGGTTGTAAGGTAGACTTTATAATACTACAGATGACCCATAAGACTCACAGAAATTAAGTGGAAAAAAACCCAAATAAATAAAATTTACAACTTGAGAATTATCAAAAAGTTAGTCAACTAGCCTTTAATTCTAGCCACTGTGCCAAATGCTAGAGCTACGAAAAAAGGCAAAAAACAGATCGGGGTTACAATCTAATGGAAGAGACAACATGTATTGGAGATAATCTCAGAGAGGAGATATTATAATCAAGGAAATCAGGAAAGGCTTCTCGAAGAGTATGGAATTCTAGTTGAGACTTGAAAGAAGCTAGGGAAACCAGGAGGAAGAGGATCCAGGCATCAGGAATAGCTGGTGAAAATACCTGGATTTGAGAGATGATATTTCTTGTGGGAGAAAAAGCAAGAAGACCATTATAACTGGAACACTGATTATGTGAAATAGAACAAGATATAAGAGGACTGAAAATGGAGGAAGAGGTCAAGTTGTAAAGGGCTTTAAATGCCAAAAAATTTCATCTTAGATCTTGGAAGTAATAATAGGGAATCAGTGCAGTTTATTGACAAAAATAGTTATATGGCCAGATTTGCATTTTAGAAAGGTCAAGGATATGTTCTTATAGTTTTCCTCTCAATTTGATGCCCATTAAGAGAGCCTGAGAACGAGAAGATTGAGACTGATGGGATGCTCTCCTCTTAAGTTTGTGATTTGTCCCATGACATGGACTTCCCACTTATTTGTTGTCTGCATGCCAGACTCTAGGGATACAAAAAAGGTAAAAATATATTTCCTAGCCTCAAGGAACTTATTTTCAAATGGAAATGGCAATATCAAATAAATAATTTTGTGTAAAAGACACAGTACAAATGACAAGTAATTTCAGAAAGAAAACAGTAGAGGAAGAAAGGGTACACATTAGACTATTGCTTAAAGCCATAATGGTCACTCCATTGTCAGTGGAGAAGTAGCTGAAAGAGGAATAGTAAATCCCATGGACTTTTTAAGCTTGGCAAATGGACAGCTATTCCACAAGTGAAAGTGAACTAAGAAAAACTGGGGAGGGGAAAAAAGAGGGAAAGAAAGAAGAGGTAAATCATCTATATGTGAAAGCTTCTTCTTTAGCCATGAACAAAAAGCCTATTGAAATTCTGATTCTTAATATTCTCTCCAAAGTGAGCTGTGGAATCATTCTTCAATGAATCTCTGTATTTTTTCCTTGTAAAGTTAGATTTTTTTATTAAGGATGAACATATTTAGGTTGACATGTATTAACCAATATGGTGTCTAAAATACATTACTACTGCTTTTGGTTTGCTTTATAGAAATATCATTTCCTTTAGTTTTTCATGGGATCCATGGTGTTATTCATATCGGCACTTCTCCTACTTAGATCACATCTTCACAATGAGTAGACATTCTTTGTAACTGAGCTACTGTTGCTTCTTGCCATTCCCCAGATTAAAAGTCAGTGACCAGCTTGTGGTTGCTGAACCTCTCAAAGCTGGCCATCCTGTTCCTCAGAACTTAGATGCATCATCCATAATTACATTCACACTTGAAGTCCTTCCAATTTGATAGGATCCACTAGACCTGTGCTCTATAATACACTGAGGCACCAGAACCAGGACTTTCAGGAAGTGGAGAATTCTGAGAGTACTTACAGAAAAGGATGGAATAATTGTGACCATTATATTAGATCCTATAGGTACAGAAGTACTTATAGCAGTTCTTTATGTGGCACCAAAAATAAGAAACTAAGGGGATGCTCATCAATCGAGGAGTAGCTCAACAAATTGTGGTATGTGAATATAATGGAATACTATTGGGAGATAGTTTCAGAGAGATGTGGGAAAATTACATGAACTGATGCAGAGTGAAGTGATTAGAACTAGGAGAATAATTGATAATATATTATAAAAATGCACATTGTTGAAAGACATTAGGAGCTCAGTTCTACTAAATGATCGACCATGATTTCCCAAGGACAGATAAAGTAGACAATTGACTCTGCCCACTACACAACAGAGAGATGATGGGCCAACATGCAGAATAAACACATTTTTGGGTGTTATTAATTCATTATAATTATATAATGTATAATATAATCAACATTATATTTATTATTAATAATTGCAATTAATGAGAGAATATGTTTTTCTTGATTGTAATTATGTGATTGATAGAAAAATTCTATATTTCTTTTTTTAGTGAGTGGAGAGAGATGAAAGGAAAAGACAAATGCTTGAAATTGAAAAAAATATTAAAATTGAAATCTAAATTATAAATAATTATTGGCACAGATTAGAAAGTTTTTGAGTCTCTTTTAGCTCTTCTTTTTTCAGAAACTATAATATGTACAAAAGGTTTTGTATAGCTTTTATTCTTTTTTTTGTCCAATTAGCACTTGGGAAAAGTATCATATTTATAGACATAATAAATTTTTGGATGACCTAAAATAGGATCCTAGGTTTAGAATGAGAAGGAATATTTGAGATCACCTAATTTATTTAGTCTCTATTTGTACAAATGGGGCCAAGAGATTATTTGATATGATTTGCTCAAGGATATATAGGTTGGTAGTAAGTACCAGAGAAATAATCTAAGCCCAGATCTTCTGACTTCAGTTCCAGAAATCTTTCTATTATGTAATGTTCCCTATCAAAGGGGATTCACATATCAAATTCTGATTCTCAGCTTACAAGAAGTTGTTGCAATATGGGAGCCACCTGCCAGTGACTGGTGGAGGTCTAACTCAGACCTGTAGAATGGATTTCTTCATTTGAGAGGATGATGATGATGATGATGATTTGATGATGATGATGATTTGATAATGACAATTTGATGATGATGATGATGATGATGATTTGATTATGATAATTTGATGATGATGATTTGATGATTTGATGATGATGATGATTTGATGATGATGATGATGATTTGACGATACAAGGAGACTGAGAGGCAGTTGCGTTGTCTGATGCAACTTTCTCCTCTTCCCTCGAATTTATTTCATTCCCAATCTATAAGGAACAGTTGTTTTTAGCAAAGGCTGCTTTGCAACTCCTTCAAGTTTATGTTTCACAGCTGTGAAGGCTCTGGGAAAATTGACCTCTGCCCCTTCACCCAGGCATGGTCCTTAACAAGAAGTAAAGAATATGCAACATATACAATTATATAAGGAATTTCTTGACAGTAAGAGAAGAAGATGGCAAGGTGGCAGAATCTGAGGTTGGAGAAAGAGGCGAGTATGAAAGCAATATAGAAAATGATGTCTAGGGAATGGAGGAGGGGACAGCATCTGGGTAAGAGGCATCCTGTCCAGGCTGGGAAGAGACAATGCAAGATAAGGGACTCTAAGAAGGTCTGGCTTGCATAGTAGTTGAACTTTGGATTTTTTAAAAGCTTTCTCTCCCAAATAGGAATGTTATCACTATCACCATAACCACTAGGTTAATAAATGTGGGGTCTTCATTAAGTCAAACAATTTGCTAAGGAATGAAGAGGAGCTTTATGAAGGAAGATAATAGTTGATGCTCTAAATTTCAGATGACCCACACAATTATAAAGGCCGGAAAGAATTTCAGAGAGCATTTTATCCACTCTCTCTATTTTACCGATTCCAGAGTGACCTGTCCAGGACCACAAAGCTGTTAAAGGCTAGGGTTAGAACTAATGATAGTTCAGTTAACTATGTCATCTTTTCTTTGCATATTACTGTGCTGGGTGCTACATAAATAACAAATAAAATAGACCTTGCTTTTAGGGATCTTAAGTGACATGTTTGGTTGTAGTTGCTGGATCTATTTTGTCACATTGCAAATATAGTTCCGCTAAACTCACTGAATGAATGAAAAAAAATTAAGTTTTTTGTACGTGCTAAACCCTGTGCTGAGCATTGAGGATACAAATAGAATAATCAAGACAGAGTCTGCTATGAGGGAGCTCACTCTCAAATTGAGGGAGACAACACATAAAAAAAATTTCAGGTGCAGGACAGATAAAAAGGGCTGAAAGTCCTAAGGATAAAGCTAGGAATCTAGAGGGCACAGACATAGGGGAGGTGGTAAGACTTAGAGGACCTTGTGACCAGTGCAGAGGGAAAAGGCTAGTGATATTCCACCCAATGAAAGCAAGAGAGTTGGTAGATGATATCTCATCCAAGTGATGTGATCAATCACATATTCTGGCTGGGTTTTAGGAAGTCTGAAGCTGGAAGGAAGTGGGAAAAGAATATCCCAATGGCGGCAGGTCATCCAGCTGGCCCAGATGACATATATCAAAGATGGAAACTGAAGTTAATTCATTGTCATTTTCCCCATCTCCATATACCAGAGAAAGTTAACAGGAATCAAAAAGTCACTATAAGTAGAAACATAATTTTCCTAGCATCTTGAAATAATTCTAGGCTGTATCACTATAAATAGACTTGTCCACTCTAAACAGACTCAAAGGCACTTCCCTAAATCACAATTAACGAATAACTCTCCCCAAACAGCTGATGCAGGAATTAAATGATCTAGAGCAAATTTCATACTAAAATGTTTAAAGATATGTCTGTGGGATGACTAATTTGCTATAAAGAGAGTTAAATGCTCAGCTGCTTAGAGATCTTTGTAGGCCCAAAATTCTGACTAAAAATATTAGGGGTAACCTTCTTATATTAATTTACTGTGAAGTCTCTTCATGCTCACCAGAACAGATAGGCCCTTAACTTTTCAGTTAGTCAACAAACATTTGTCACCTACTGTGCGCCAGGCCCTGTGCTAAGCACTTGGAATGCAGAAAAAAAAATCAACACAATCCTTATTTTCAATGAAAAACAGCATCTACCTAATAATCTATATACCCTTTAGCCAGTCTTCTTCTTAAAGCAGAAATCTGCTAGAATTCAAAGTTATAATTTCAGTTCGGCCTCCGACAGAGCAATTTCTCAACTCAAAAAAGCCAACAAGTTGCTTAGAGATCCCATGATATGAGGCAGAAGAGTTCTTCCAGTAAGTCAGGAAGTCAACTAGCAAACAAACTAGGTCTGTTAAAGAACAAGTGCAATTAAAAAAAAAAAAAAACCCAGATATTTAAAAAAAAAAAAAAAAAAAACAACAAATACTTCCAAAATATAGATGAGTGGCTGTGGGAAAAAATTAGTTCATATGCTATCAGATACTATCCTTCTATAGTTTTGACTTAATCTCCTTGTTACAAGGAAGAGTTAAGTGGAGTGGGGTTTACTAGGAAATGAAAATAGTATAAAATAGAAAGAAAATAGGAAAAAAAAATATATATATACATATATATATATATAGTACAGGTTCTTTACACAACAAAAACTAATTCAGATGTTTTCAATTTAGGACAGGATGATATATTAAGAAAGCTAATTCTTGAACTTAGATCTGGAGTTAGAAAGACCCAAGTTGTATTTGGTGCATCTTAAGGGCAGCCCTCATCACTGAAAATAGTCCTTTAGCAGGCACCAAAGTGGGGTGGAGTGAAAGTAATGAATTCATATTCCCAGCTACTTCTACTTAATCATGAGTTATTTTTTGCACTTTGAACAAGGCACGAATGGACACCACTCACTTCTGAGATTGTACTTATGAAAGTCTCTTGACTTTGGTATCCCTGGAGGTTCAAGCACAAGTTGACTAAAGACCTCCCTTAACCATTGTTCTCCACCTTTGCCACCTGGGCCAGATCTTTGTTATTGTCATTTAGCAGTTTCCGAGTTATTTCTCCTCCTTTTTTAGAGAGTGAATACCAAGATAAGTCTTCTCTGAACTTGAGGACTTCAATCTATAGTGATGTCTTCTCAAAAAACATGGTGCTCCAAGTCACCAATCTCCTCAGCTCCCAAACCCAATATCTTAATTCTATCTCAGTTACAACTTCAATTTCACCACAGCCAAAAAATGATGCTATTTGGTTGATTTCGAGCCCCAAAATTCCCTTCCTTGATTGCAGTTCCCTGTTCATCTCCATTTTTTCTTTCCTTCTCCTAAATGGATTCTTTACCCTCTCTGGAACCTGCACTTTCTATATCCTTCCATATTCTTGTTTCTAATTCCTTAGTACCTGTCACACAGTAGGCATTTTATGTATGTTTATTGACTGACTGCCTGACCATTGTTCTGCTCTCACTCTGTTTGCTACTGGCATTATAATGGTGCAGTGGATAGAGGACTGAACTCATAGTCAATATGACCTTACTTTGTATCCTGTGTCAGACACTTACTAGCTGTGTGATCTTGGACAAATGATTTAATTTTTCCCGGCCTTAGATTTCTCATGTGATAAAATGGGGATAATAATAGCAAATAAATCTCTGGGTTATTATGAGGATCAAATAAAATAACATAAGTATAGGGCTTTACAAATTTTGTGATATTCTACAAATTTGAGCAAATATTATTTTCCCCATCTGGACCTTGAAATTAATCAGTTGTATCTGTCCTTGAATCCATTACCTCTATTATTCATAGCCTGTCAACCACAAAGAACCCAGAACTTTTTCTTGGTTGTTCTCCTTTGTTCTTTTTATATTCTCCTTTGGTGGTCTCTTTTATCCCTATCTATGGGTTTACTTATCACCTCTACATGGATGACTTCCAAATCAATGACTCCTACTCTCATCTCTTTCCCTTATTGCTTGATTTGTATAGGTTCAAGGATGAAAGGGACCTTAGAGACATTTGCCCCCATTTTCTCATTTTACAGGGTGGTTAAAAACTTATCTAAGGTCATACAGATAAATGGCTGAGCTGGGATTTGAACCCAATCCTTGGATACCAAGTCCTGCACACTTTCCACTGTACTATCTATCCAGATTTCATACTGATATCCCAAACTCAACATGTATAAAATGGCACCTATATATTATTGTTCTGGAAGAAATGAACAACAAGATGATTTCAGAGAGGCCTGGAAACAACACGACCATAGGAAGATCAGTTCTGATGAATGTGGCTCTCTTCAACAATGAGATGATTCAAACCAGTTTCAGTTGTTCAGTAATGAAAAGAGTCATTTACACCCAGAGAGAGAACTATGGGAAATAAGTGTGGACCACAACATAACATCTCTACTCTTTTTGTTATTGTTTGCTTTCATTTTTGTTTTCATTCTCAGGTTTTTTTTTCCTTTCTAGATCTGATTTTTCTTGTGCATCAAGATAACTGTATAAATATGCATAGATATATTGGATTTAACATATGCTTTAACATATTTAGCATGTATTAGACTACCTGCCATCTAGGGAAGGGGGTCGGGGGAAGGAGGGGAAAATTTGGAACAGAAGGTTTTGCAAGGATTAAGGTTGAAAAACTACTCATGCATATGCTTTGTAAATAAAAAAGCTATAATAATAATAATAATAATAAAAACAAAATAAAATGGCACTCTTGATCTTCTTGCCTATATACTTGCCCCTTCCCCAACTTGGCAGATATCTGATGAGTATACTACAGCTCTGCCAGGAATCTAAGAAGGTAACTCAAGTTGTGAACTTGTGAGGCTGAGAACTTTGCTGAAACTCTGACTCATTTAAATCCAAATGTTGGGCAAATCAAGATAGACACAACTGGTACCATCATTGATTCTTTTCAATAATGAAAGATATTAGTAACAACCATAATTTCAACTATCAACCGATGATGAGGACCTAAGGTAGAGTGATAATTGTATGGATAGAGAAAATGAGACAGTTGTAGAGAAGCCATGAACCTAGAAACAATGGGACTGACCAATGGATACAATATGGAATGATAAGGTGGAAGAAAGGTGGTTTTAACTATCTTCTCAGCTTCACTCTTCCAATCATTGCACTTCCCTGGCTTTCACCATACTTGGTTAGGCAACTATAATAGTTTCCTGATTAATCTTCCTGCTATCTGTCTCTCCTCTACCCAATTCATCCACCCCACAGTCATCAATACAATTTTCTTAGAACAAAAGTTTGTCCACATTACTCCTCAGCTCAACAATGTTCAATGGCTCCCTGTTTTCTCTAGGATACAATATTTTAAAAAGTCTGTTTGTCATTTAAGGCTCCTCACAATCTGATGCCAGCCTTTCACTTTCTCTTTCCCATTATTCCCTTTTAAGTGCTATTTTCTAGCCAAATTGGTTTATTAGGTATTTGCCAAAGGTGCCAATCTTTCTCTTGCATCTGTGCATTTGCATAAGCATTCAGGACCTTACTTCCTGTGCTTCCTTTTTGAACCAGCCTCTTACAAGTTTTATCTTCCTTTCATGCTCACATTTGATGCTTCCTCCTACAGGAAGTCTTTCCTGAGTGATCTCTCTTTAATAGCTTTGCATTTTCTTATTACTCCATCTCTATAAAATATTTCATCTCACCAATAAAATATAAGCTCCTTAAGGGCAGGAGTTTTTTTGGTTTTGACTTTGAATTCCAGAATGTAGCATAGTTGCTTACATAGAATAGGATTTTAGTAAATATTTGCTAAATTGGTTTACATTTAGGATATTTGAAAGAAAAAAACAACATGAGTAGAGGAAATATAATCAACTGGAGGAAATATAATCATCTGGAGGAAGATCTAATCTATAGGGCATGTGTGTTGGTGGAGGGAGCTAAAAGCTAAATAAAGCTAAATAAAGAATTTATTTTCATGTTTTCTGACTAATAACTAATTCTAAGTCAAAATAGCTGAGATTCTGTTAAAAATCGCAAGAAAGGTTGCTTCTCCTTCCAATCCTATAGAATTTTTATTTAAAGCCATTAACATCTTACTATTATTTGAGTAACCCTCTCTCCCATTCCTTCAGGCAAATTAGCATGACTCCATCAAAGCATATTCTTAATTCATAAGCAGATAATACTTTGGGCTGGCAAGTTTCATAACTATGTACTATGTTGGCAGCTATTTTTTATTCAACACACCAGCAATATGTCCATGACTAAGTGCCCTGGTAAATCCATCTAAACAACCTCTATTTTCATTTCTTGTAGAGTCTCCAGAATTCTATTTGTGTAGATTGCATTTAACAAACCAGAATAAAGGCTGGGGGCAGGACAGGTAGGTGGTACAGTGGATAGACTATGTGTTGTGGCACAGTTCCCATTTATTGTCCTGACTCAGTTTCCCTAATTGTTTTACTTCAATTTCCCTAATTGTCCTGCCTCCATTTCCCTAATTGTCCAGCCTCTATTTCCTAATTGTTCTGTCTCGATCCCTTTAGTTGCAAACCCCACCTCCAGTATATTAAGACTGATATAACTCAGGGCTACTTACTCTTAAGATTATCAATTGTCAATGTATAAACTCAAGATAAGGGGGAGTCCAGACTTCCTGGCTCTAAGCTGGACACTTCCTCAACTCTCAGTTTGTTAGAATTTATGGTCCTCCCCCTCAACCTGTCAGAACTGGATTGATGGTTCCTGCCTGGAGATTCCGGCTCACCAGAATTTGGACTCCACCCCCTGCCTTCGTTTAGCTACCATGTATAAATATGTCATTGAGAACTCCCATTCACTGCTGGATGCTTTGGACATCAGCCCTGGGGGCAGCACAATCTTTCCCTCTCAGAAATCCAAATAAATTATTAAAAACTCTCTACTCTATCTTGTCTCAGTTTCTCCGGCATAACATATGAACCCTGGAATAGGAGGACCTGAATTTAAATTCAGCCTCAAACACTTGACACACTTGACACCTACTAACTGTGTGACCCTGAGTAAGTCATATAACTCTAATTGCCTCACTATTAAAAAAAAAAAAAAGAATAAAAGTTGGAGAGTTTGATGATGATCATTTTACTCCTAATTTCTCCTAATATATCTTTCTCTGATACTAAATCTGGTGGAAATGTCCCTTAAATCAATTAAATAATCCAGAACCAAAAGTCACAATGTGACAGCTTGGCCATTATAGCTTATATTGTTCATTTAGGATACTAAACAAATGACTTTCTTCATTAATAATGTACAGAATATACGAACTGAGGATAAAGTTAGTTCTTCAGAGCACTGAGCTTTCATTGGGATGGTGCAGTTGAGTTTGTCAGATATGATTTTTTTTTTTTTGGTGCTGATAGACATCAGGTGATTGTTTTCCTTGGGCTTTTGGGGACATTTCTTAGGTTTTTAGAGTGCCGGTTGATAAACCTATTTTTCTTATTGTGTTCAGATTAACCAGTCTTTCCTTGAGCTCAACAATCCCTGGAAAATCTTTCAGGTAGCTTCGATTTAGATGCACCCTCCATGCTCACTGAAATGACCCGTATGTGAACACTGAAATGGCAAGCTAATTTGAAGAAAATATATAGGAAAAAAAAAGCTGATAAAAGAAAAAAATGATCAGACTACTATCCTGTGGACTCTACATTTATCTCTTTCTTGTTCTCTTGGGCAGGATTTGACCTCTGCATAACTCAGCTTTCTATCCTGGTGATTTAAGTGACTAGTATAAAAAAGAATCTATTTTGTCAAATACTTAATAACTACGAGAAGAGATCAGAATTGTGGAGAGTAGAGATGGGGCAATGATCTGTTCTCTTCTTTGTCTTCACTTTGTCAGCCAAAGGAGTAGGTTTTCCCATGTGGCTCTCTTCAGATTGTCTGTCATTTTTCAGCATGGAAAGTTCCATCAACAGATAGCAGCTTTCCCCATCAGATGAGAATTTGCCACTTTAAAATTTCAGCAGGCAACTGGCATTTTATTATTTACGTATTTCATGTCATTATGCTGGATAATATAACAAATGATGCAATCAGCGCCACAGAAAATTTAAAGTGGTGTACACCTGTTCTCACCTGGGAAGATAGCAATAGCTCATCCACGATTTCCCCAGCTGAAAACCAGCAGTGTAGAAAGCGGCAGCTCAGAAGGCCTATTTTCCCAAACTGATAAACAGGGCCAGTCCACTGCCCTCCAAAGGCCTCCTTTAATCCCATTCGCGCGCTTCAGATTTGGGTTCACTGAAATTCACCTTGTGACTTTTATTTAAAACACTGTATTCTTTTAATAGGAAAATCATTTCTTTAAGCTGCCATTTTCATGTGCCACACTAAAACCATATGTGAGCCACAACTACTTTTCTGCTCCTATGGTTAACTAACGATCGTTATTCCCATAGGTACACCCATTTGTGCTGAAATAATCGATAGTGCTGTCGCTGCCTAGACAGAAAATTATACGAAAGGGAACTATGATTGCTTTTTCTGCATTAGTGAAGCAGGAAAATACATTTGCCAAAAAGAGATGGTCATGGGTCAAGCAAAAAAATCCCTTTATTTTTTAACATCTTGGAGGACTTTGGAAATCATTCATGGCAAAGTAAGCTTTGAAATGATTGTTTGTCAGGTGTTAGACTTGGAGGGGTAGAACTGGTCCTGATTTTCCAAGCCTTATTATCCACAAAGCATCCAAACCTAAAAGGTACGGTGAAAGGGAAGTGAAAGATGAGGAAAAGACTCATTGAGAGGGTCACTGAATAAATTTATGGGGATAATCGACTTCTTTTGCTCATAGATTAAATTAATTAATTGTATCTTTAAAGACCATTGTTAGAAGGTGCTGAGACAGAAATGAAATTTAAATACAACATAGGTTCCTGACCTAATGGGGCTAATAGTATGCTAGGGACTTGTAACATATACAAATACTGCAGTGCTTTAAAGGTCTATGAAATGATTTACTTAATGGGGGTTCTTGTTCATACTTAAAAACCAATGACATCATGAATTTGGGGTCAAGTATAGTCCATCTGACTGTAGCTGATCAGTCCAATGTGAGCTCAGAAGGTGCTACCACAAGTTAGGCATAAATAGTCTGTTTGGACATTTGGGATGGAACTGTCTTTAGATTTGGGCTTTTCACATTTTCTTTGTGCTATTATGATTCTGCTTTGCTCACAGAGCACAACACTGTCTTTGACACAGATCCATCATGTTGGATTTTAGTGTTAAGTGAGAACCATATTTTTAATGATAACCACAATTATTTAAGTTTAAGTTTGATTACAGCTATTATACATTCATTCAGGGTTTGTGAGGCCTTTACAGCTAATACCTCATTTGATCCTGTAAATGTAATATGATCCTGTAAAGCAGGTGCTAATTATCTGCATTTTACAAAGGAGGAAATTGAGGCTGAGTAGTTAAATGATCTGTCTGAGCCATATAGTTAGTGAATATCTAAGGAAAGATCTGTAGTTATTATATTGTAGATCTTAACTCAAAGCCCAGCAGTCTATCCACTGGCCAGCCAACTGCCTACTCTTGAAAGTTTACAAAAATTCTCACAGTCATGCTATTTGATCTTCAAATCCACCTATGAGAAAGGTACTACCTGTATTAATTGATTAATTCAGGAGATTTAATCAATCAATGCATTCCCTCCAGTCTTGCAGGTTGCAACCCATTCAGAAAGAAAATTTTGAATGGGGGAACAGAGATGATGTGGTCAGAACTGTGTTTTAGAAAAATCAATTTGACAGCTGAATGGAGGCTATATTGGAGGGAGGATGGACTTTATAAGGAAACCATCCAATAGGCTACTGCAATAGTCCAGGCATGAGGTAATGCTTCACCAAACAGTGTTATCAAAGGAGAAAAGGGGTGTGAGCATAAATAATGCAAAAGTAGAACCAGCAGGGCTGACCTAGCTGGAGCTCAGTAAATGCTTCCAGGATGGCATTCTTTTCTTTTTTTAATTTGCAAAAGGTATTTTACTTTTTAAATTTTTATTAAAGCTTTTTATTTTCAAAACCCCTTCTCCTAGATGACAAGTAATTCATTATATGTTTAACATATTAAAATATATATTAAATCCAATATATGTATACATACTTATACAATTATTTTGCTGCACAAGAAAAATCAGATCAAAAAGGAAAAAAAAATGAGAAAGAAAATAAAATGCAAGCAAACAACAGTAAAAGTGCTATGTTGTGATCCACATTTAGTTCCCACAGTCCTCTCTCTGGGTGCCGATGATCTGAACTATCTCGTTGTTGAAGAGAGCCATGTCCATCAGAATTGATCGTCGTATAATCTTGTTGCTGGATGGCATTATTTCTTAAGAGAAATCCAGGCTGTCTGAGAAATGAAAGTAAGGGCGATGGCAAAGCCTGCCTCAGCTCATCCTCCCATTGTATATCTTTGACAAATATCCGTAGCATCCCCTGACTTCTAAAGCAGGTGATGTCCTGTTCTTGAATGTTGATATAGAAATGATTAGGTGCTACAGAAAGCTCTTAGCTCACTGAGATTTCAGTCAGGAAGGACCCTTTTGAAGTCCTTCTAAATTCCCCTCCAAAAAACTAGAAAGCCACCTCAGAATTGATCTAGGAGCAGGAAAGGAGCTTATCAACACCACCAGCAGCAGCCAGCCTCACAGCAGGGGTTTTGCAGCAAGGCTTCACCAACAAGACCCTACCCTCAGGCACACCAGCAGCTCCCTGGGCCAGTGATCTGTCTGTGCTGAGCAGCAAGGCCATATCCCAGTGACTCCACCCTCAGCAGAACCACCATGAGACTTGGACCCCATTGTTGACCAAGCAATGAAGCCCCATCCTAGGGCTGGCCAACAGGGAGACCTAGCATCTTACCAACCTAGACGCTGTTTCCATGGCAATCCAGCTGCAGCACCTCACCCCTCAGGCAGATCAGCAACAGAATTATTCCTCCAGGACCTGCTGCCAGAGAGAGAGACCCTGTTTCCATGTCAACCCAGTGCCAGAGCCCCATCTTTGAGGCTGACCAACATCAAGATCCCTCTTCCAGGACCAGCCACCAGAAAGATTGTGTTACCATAGCAATCCAGGTGTAATGCTCCATACCTGGAAGAGGCTTACAGCTAAACTCCATACTTATGGGAGGCCAAGAGAAAGGCTCTGTTTTTCCCCAATGCAAACTAGAAGAGAAGCAGAGAAAGCAAGCAAGTAAGCTCAGATGCCCAGTGAAAGACAGCAGCAAGATCCAGAGCTCTAGCACAAAAAACATGGGATAGTGTAGGACCAGAATTAACACACACACACACACACACACACACGCGCAGGAAAAATGAGCAAAAAAACAAAAAAAGAGTTTGACTATAGAAAGTTATTGTGGTGACAGGGAGGATCAAGGCATAACCTTAGAAGAGAATAATAGTATGAAAATGGCTACATGTGGAGCCATAAAAACAAATGTAATTTGATCTCAAGCCTAAAAAGATTTCCTGGCAGAGCTTAAAAAGGATTTTAAAAAGCAAATCTTTAAAAATAGAAGAAAAATTGGGAAAAAAAGGGAGAGTAATATAAAAGAATCATTACAAAAAGAGTCATGGGAAAAGATATACAAAAATTTACTGAGGAAAATAAGTCCCTAATAATAGATTTGACCTAATGGAAAAGAAAGTACAAAAGCTCAACTGAAGAAAATAATTCCTTAAAAATTAAAATTGAATGAGTAGCAATGATGAGATACCAAGATATAAGAAAACAAAATTTAAAAAAAAAGAAAAAAAAACTAACTTTTTTTGGTTGTTATTGTTTGCTTGTTTTCTCTCTCATTTTCCCCCCTTTTGATCTGAATTGTCTTGTGTAGCATGATAAATGTGGAAATATGTTTAGAAGAATTGCATATGTTTAACATATATTGGATTACTTTCTGACTAGAAGGGTAGGGTAGGGAAGGAAACGAGGGGGGAGGGAGAAAAATATGAAACACAAGACTTTATAGGGGTGAATGTTGAAAATTATCTTTGCACATGTTTTAAAAAATAAAAAGCTATTAAAAATTTTAAAAAAGAATCCAGCAATGTTAGTTCTCATTGACATATATACCCGTGGCTCAGACACAGGAGATAGACCAAGGCAGGGGCGGAGTTAAGGTGCTAAGAGCAGGAATTGGACTCTGACAGGGTGGGGGGAAGGCACCGGAGATGACATAATGGGGGAGGCATGGGGAGAGGCATCTTGCTAAGATGGTATCTGATATTCTGATAGATTGGGATGGGGAGAGGCATTCTGATATTCTTTTATCCTTATCAAATATTCTGATGATTAAGAGGGAAGGATAGTTTTACAGAATTGAGCATACCAATTAGGTCACAATTCAGGGAAATCAAGACAGGATAATTTAGGAAAACTGAGTCAGGACAATAAAAGAGAACTGTGGCACAACATAACTGCCTGAAAGAGATGCCAAAATGAAACATCATAGCCAAATTCTAGAACTCACAAATCAAGGAAAAAGGAAAAAAGATTTCAAGCAGTCAGAAAGAAACAATTTCAAATTAATGATGATAACTTAGGGTTACACAGGATTTGATTGCTTCCACACTTTAGAACTGGAGGTCTTGGAATATGATGTACTGTAAGGCAAAGGAGTTAAGATTACAACCCCAACAAAATTGAATATTATCTTTCAGGAGGAAAAATGTAGGACTTTCAAATAGAGGACTTTCAAAATTTTTCTAATTCTTTTTCAGAATCTTCTAATTTAAAAACCTGAGTAAAGATTTTGACCTACAAATACAAGACTCAAAGGAAATATAGAAAGGTAAAAAAGAAACAAAAAAGAGAAAACATAAGAAATTCAATAAGGTTAAACTGTTATACATAGATATAGAAAGATAGTATCTGTAACTTTTTAGCAATTTTATTAACATAAGAACAATTAGAAGGAATATATGTAAATAGAGGATTAGATATAAGGTGACTTTGATGGAATGATACCCTTTAAAAACAAAATAAAGGAATGAGAAAGAAAATTGGATTGGAAGAAAGAGAAAGCAAATCGAATAGGGGTAAATTATCCTTCATAAAAGAAGTGTGAAAGAACTATTGTAATGAAGGGGAAGACGGGTGGGTGGGTGGGGTGATGGACATTGCTTAAAACTTACCTTCAGCAAAATTGACTAAAAATAGCACATAACATAAGGAAGTAAAAAAGGATGAGGAAAAGGGAAAATATACATGGGAAAGCAGTGATCAGAAGTACCTGGAGAGGAAAAAGATGGGGGCTAAGAGACAGGAAAATAACCAAGCAAAAAAAGAGCATGGAGGGAAATAGTTATCATAACTAAAACTGTGAATGGAATGAATTCTTCCATAAACTAGAAACACATAGCAGAATGGATTAAAAACCAGAATCCTACAATAAGCTATTTATAAGAAACACTTTTGAAGCAGAGAGATTCAAACATGTTAAAGGTAAGTGGCTTGAGTAGTATCTATTATGCAAAGAAAGTTAGGGTAGCAATCATGATTTTGGACAAAGCAAAAGCAAAATATAGATCCAATTAAAAGAGATAAAGAAGAGAAGTATACCTTGCTGAAAGATATCACAGACAATGAAGTCATATTAATACTAAACATATATGCATCAAATGGTATAGCATCTAAATTTTTGAAGGAGTTGAATGAATTACAGGAAATAAATAATAACATTATATTAATGGGGGGATCTCAACTTTCCCCTCACATAACTAGAGGAATTTAACCAAAAAATGAACAAGGAAGAAGTTAAAAAATACTGAAGTTAATAAAATACTGAACAAGCTATATATGATAGCTCTCTGGAGAAAATTGAATTGGAATAAAAAGAAATCTACTTTTTTCTCACTGTGGCACTGACATAAAAATTGACCATGTATTAGAACATAAACATCTTACAACCAAAGACAGAGAAGCAGAAATATTAAACACATTCTTTTCAGTTAATAATGCAATAAAATTACATCCATAATGGCAAATAGAAGATTAAAATTTAATTGGAAATTGAACAAATCCTTTAAAAAGTAGGTCAAAGAACAAATCATAGAAATAAAAGATAATTTCATTAAAGAAAATGACAACAATAAGACAATATACAAAAATTCAAGGAATGCAAAGTGGCATTTAGAGGAAAATGTATATCTCTAATTGCCTACATGAATAAAATAGAGAAAAAGCAGATTAGTGAATTGAACAAGCAATTAAAAAAATAGAAAACATTAAAAAAAATTCCCAATTAACAAATTGGAAATACTAAAAATCAAGGGAGAGATTAATAAAATGAAAGGAAGAAAACTATTGAACTAATAAAACTAGAGGCTGAAAAGAACAAATAAAAAAGATAAAATTTTGGTTAATTTAATCAAAAAAGGAATGAAGAAAATTAAATTACTAGTATCAAATATGAAAAGGGTGAACTCATCACAATGAAAAGAAAATTAAGACACTTGATGATCTGACAATTTAAATGAAATGGATGAATATCTACAAAAATATAAATTATCCAGATTAGCACAAGAAGAAATGAAATACCTTAATAACTCAATTTTAGGGAAAAATTGAATAAGCCATCAATGAACTTCTAATAAAAAATCTTCAGGACTAGATAGATTCCCAAGTAATTTCTACTGAACATTTAAAGACAATTAATCCCAATACCGTATAAACTATTTGGAAAAATAAGGGATCCTACCAAATTCCTTTTTCAACACAAATATGATGCGGATATCCAAGTCCAGAAGAGCCAAAAACAGAGAAAGAATATTGTAAATCAACTTGCCTAATGAATATTGATGCAAAATTTTTAAAGAAAATACTAGCAAAGAGATTATATCAATATATTACAAGTGTCATACACTATGGCCAGGTGGGATTTATACCAGGAATGCAGAGTTGAGTCAATACTTGGAAAACTATCAGCATGATTGATCAGTATCAATAAAAAACCCAACAGAAATCATATGATTATCTCAATAGATGCTGAAAAAACTTTTTGACAAAGCACAGCACCAATTCCTATTAAAAATACTAGAAAGCATAGGAATAATTGAAGGTCACATTAAAATGATAAGTAATACTTATCTAAAACTATCAGCAAAGCATTATCTGTAATGAACCTAACTGAGAAGCCTCCCCTAGACAATCAAGAGTGAAGCAAGATGCCCATTATTAAGCTCTATTATTTAACATAGTACTAGAATGTTAGGTGTAGCAATGAGATAAGAAAAGGAAATTAAAGGAATTTGAATAAACAATGATGAAATAAAACAATCATTCTTTGAAATGATATGATGTTATACTTAGAAAATCCTTGAGAATCAAGATGCCCATTATTAAGCTCTATTATTTAACATAGTACTAGAATGTTAGGTGTAGCAATGAGATAAGAAAAGGAAATTAAAGGAATTTGAATAAACAATGATGAAATAAAACAATCATTCTTTGAAATGATATGATGTTATACTTAGAAAATCCTTGAGAATCAACTAAAGAACTACTTGAAATTATTAGCAACTTTGCCAAAGTTTCAATATACAAAATAAACCTACAGAAATTATCAGGATTTCTAAATATTATCAACAAACTCCACAGAAAAAGATAGAAAAAGAAATTTCACTTTAAAAACTGTAAACAATATAAAATATTTGGGAGTTTACCTACCAAGACAAACCCAGGAACTAGACAAACCCAGGAACTATATAAACATAACTATAATACCAAGACAAACTCAAGAACTACATGAACAAAACTATAAAACACTTTTCACACAAATAAAGTCACAACTAAACAAATGGAAAAATACTCATTGCTTATAAGTAGGCCAAGCCAATCTAATAAAAATGACAATTATACCAAAGTTAATTTATTCATTCCCATATCAAACTATCAAAAATTATGAAGTTAGAAAAAATATTTACAAAATTAATCTAAAAAAAAAAACAAAAGTTCAAGAATACTAAAGAAATCAGTGAAAAAAAATTGTGAAAGAAGATGGTCTAACTGCAGAAGATATCAAACTGCATTGTAAAGTAGTAATTATCAAAACAATCTGGTACTGACTAAGACATTAAGAGGTGGATCAGTAGATTAGATTGGATGCAAATTACATTATAGTAAATGACCACAGTAATCTAGTATATGATAAACCCAAAGATTCAACTTTTTGGAACAAAAATTTATTATTTGACAAAAACTGCTGGGAAAACTAGAAAAGAACACAGCAGAAACTTGGTACAGATCAACATCTCACACCTTATACTATGATATGGTCCAAATTGGTACATGATTTATACATAAGTGGTGATACCATAAGCAAATTGAGAGCATGGAAGAGTGTGTTAGATTTCTGGATAAGGGAAGAATTTAAAACCAAAAAAAATAGAGAGAGAGGATTACAAAATGTAAAATCTATTATTTTGATTATATAAGATTAAAAATTTTTTCACAAATAAAATACAAATAAAATTGTAAGGAAAGCAGAAAATTGAAGATTTTAGAATTGGAGTGGAGGGAGTAGTAGAGAGTTTTGAGAACTGAAATCTGTTCTGAGGACCTGAAATGGAATTCCCTTACTTGCCCTATCCTAGAGATCTTCTTTGGAAAGAAAATTGGGACTTATTCACCTTGTGACTAAAGTCATTTTAAACCCTCTTGTACTATTCCATTTTGGAGTCTCTTTCAAGAGGTGATCAGTAGATTTATTTCCAATGACTATTTTACCCACTGATTCTAGGATAACAGAGAAGTTTTCCTTGGTGTTGTTCATGCTCTTTTTTTCCTTTCTTTTTTCTTTTCTTTTCTTATTCTTTTTTTTTTTTTTAATGCAGGGAGCCCAATAATTCTTAAATTATCTTTCCTGGTTGGTTGTTTTTCTAATGAGGTATTTTATATTTTCTTCTTTTTTTTTTGACTTGGATTGATTCTTGATGTCTCACGGAGTTATTAGCTTCCACTTGTCCAATTCAAAATTTTAATTCAGTTAGTTTCTTTACTTTCTTTTCCATTTGGCCAATTCTAATTTTAAAGAATTGTTTCCTTCAATCAATTTTTGTGTTTCCTTTTTCAGGTTGTTGACTCCCACCCCCCAATTTATTGGCTTTTTTTTTTCATAATTCTCCTACATACCTTTCATTTCTTTTCCCAGTTTTTCTTCTGAAAATCTTACTTGATTTTTAAAGTAATTTTTGAGTTCTTCCAAGAGAAGCTTTTGAGCTTGAGAACACATGCATGCATTTTGCTGTTGTCCTCTTGTGAATTTGTGTACGGATCTTCCCTGCTGTCACAATAGCTTTGGTTTTTTGTTTATTTTAAAAAGCTGAGCTATGTTCCTAGGTCATGGGGAAGACTATCCCAAGCTATTTTTGTAGGAGGTTAGGGGCTTTGTCACTGGCTTTTTGTGCTGGGACTGGAGGTACTACTAGTTTTTCCCCTGCACAGGGTTGGCCTAGCTTCTGTTGTGCCAGGTTTGGGGGCTCACAATTTGCTTACTGAGCTGGAGCTAGTGGCTTCAAAGCCAGCCTGATGATCTACTGGATCACTGAGCTAGGACTGAGAGTCTTCCACTGTTGATGTATGCAATGGCTAAGAGCTCCCACTAGATTGCCGATACTATCCCTGTGCTGGGCTACACTCCCCTTTTACTCAAATGAGATAGACCTATCTTGAAGTCCTTCTGAGTTGTTTTAAGCAGGAAAATTGTTTTGCTCCTTCTTTTAGTGGGGTTCTGTCACTTTAGAATACGTTTAGAGGCTTGATTTAATGTTGTTTCTGAGGAAAACTGGGGAGAACTCAAATAACTTCTTGATTTCTCTCTGCCATCTTGTCTTCTTCTTCTACTCCAAACTAATTGATATATCTGTGGGTTCAAAGATATTGCTTATTATTCCTTTCCCCCTTCCCTTTAAGAACAAAAATTGCCTTTTAAAAATTCTCTTTGTATATCCAGCATTTTCAAATAGTTTTTCATTTCCTTCTCCAGCTCATTTTACAGGTGAGAAACAGGGTGAAGTAAATCGCAGGGTCACAAAGTTAGTAGGTGTCTGAGGTTGAATTTGAATTCAGGTCATTCTAACATCAGGCCAATCACCTAGCTATTCTTGCATTTAACATAATAGATGTTTATTTATTATTAACTGAATTGAATTGAAAGAGAAAAATGAACTGTTCCCTTCCTTCCTGTAGAAAATCCTCATTCCCAGGAAGATGTTTCTCCTTCTGCCACCACGTTAGCATATAGATGTCTATTCATATGTGCTGTTCCTATTATTTAGTCATGTTTGACTCTTCATGACCCACTAACCTGATTTTGAGAAAGATGGGAGAAAAAAGGAGAAAAAGACAGCAAAGGATAGAATGGATAGATAGTGTAATGGAAGTAAAGAATATTTGCATGAACAGACTTGGGAAAATAGTGGAGGATAGAAGGACTTGACATGCTGTGGGTCATGAGCAATTAGTTATAATTAAATAACTGACTCAATAACCTAAATTCTAGT
Source organism: Antechinus flavipes (assembly GCF_016432865.1). NCBI lineage: Eukaryota > Metazoa > Chordata > Mammalia > Dasyuromorphia > Dasyuridae > Antechinus > Antechinus flavipes. Next base: position 33,523,487 of record NC_067402.1, on the reverse strand, counting down.
TTTTGATTCATCAAATCTGGCTTTTCACATGATGTACTCTGAATATAAGTTAGATAAATAAGGTGACAATATAGTCTTCTTGTACTACTCTCCCAATCTTAAAGCTATCAGTTGTTTTCATATTTGGGTCTAACTATTGCTTCTTGACTCTTACACAGGTTTGTTAGGAGACATCTAATACTCCTATGTCTTTCACAACTTGTCACAATTTATTGTGATCTATACAACTCAAAATCTTTATGTAGACAATGAAAGAGAAATAGATGTTTTTTCTGGAATTCTTTTGCTTTATTCATAATTTAGCAAATGTTGGCAATTTGGTCTCTAGTTCCTCTACTTCTTTGAAAATCAACCTATTGATTTTAATTTAGGGCTCTGATAATTCATGGTTCATATATTGCCAAAGCCTCAGTTGCAGAATCTTAAACTTCACCTTGATAATATATGAAGTTGTTTAGTGATTTGAACATTATTTAGTATTACTCTTCTTTAAGATTATGTCATTAGCTAGTATTTTCCAATCTAGTAGTCACTGTTAAATTTGCTGGAAGATTAAGTATAACACTATATTTTACACATACATATGAATACATTTACTTGTGTATATAATATGGATACATAGGTGTATGTGCATACACATATAGCATATTAATACCTGTGGCAACTAATGCTTTTATAAATCATTTGAGACACACAGTTATAAACAGATTTTTAACAAGTGAACTACATTATCATTGTTTATTTTAAGCATAAGCAGGGTTTATAACAACAGCCTTATAGCAATATTTAATGAAGAGAGCTATGACTGAGGTAAGTGGAGGGGGGGAGAGAAAGAGAGAGAGGGAGAGGACAGAGAGGAAGAGAGAGGGAGAGAGAGAAGGAGAGAAAGAGAGGGAGAGAGAAGGAAGAGGGGAGAAAAAGGGGGAGGGAAAGAGGGAGGAAGGGAGAGAAAGAAAGAGAGAGAAAGAGAAAAGGAGAGAGAGAAAAAAAAGAAAAGGAGAGAGAGAGACAGACAGACAGACAGAGAGAAGGAAAGGGAGAGAAGAGAGGGAGAGAGGGAGAAAAGGGGAGGGGGGGGGAGGATAGAACTGTGGCTGAGTTACTTGCTTCATGATAGAAAGAAAAATAGTTGCTTCTAGGCATTAGGTAATCGATTTTTCAACCAAAGAGAATACAGGAGAAAAGCACACAGGTTTATCATTCTCTCTAACATGCAGTGAGTTTGGGAAAGATTTATAGCTTCCTGTGAATTGGGATGAATAAACTTGTTCCCTATAGTTTGTTAAATGCAAACCTAAGTGTAGCCTGAGGCAGTCTCTAGGTAGCATTCGACCATTCCTAGAACCCCCAATGTCTTAGTGAATGCTGTTCAGTCTCTCAAGCACAGAAATAAAGCAAAAGATTTGTGTAGTTTTCTCACTGCTCTCCCCTTCCCCTTCCCACTTGCACACATATCCTCCAGAAATAATCTGAATAATAGAAGAAAATTTCTTTCCCTTTATTTATCCAGGATATAGTTCTAGTATAAAGTTCTCACTTCAAACACATTGCCTAAAATAAATTACTTTCACTTTTCTTAAAAGACTTAAATGATGGTATTATGCATATATATATATATATATATATATATATATATATGTGTGTGTGTGTGTCTATCAGCTGGGCTGTTCATTGGCTAAGCCTAGGGCTCCTTTCTTCCTATTTCATGGTCTGGGCAGGACATTGGGGGTGGGGCAGTATCTTGGACACCATTCATGTGCTCTACAGTAGTCTGGACAAAAGAACATGGCCTGATTATCACAGGTTCATCCTCCCCTGTCCTGTCAGGTACCACTGAACCCCAGAGGGAAGGCATGAGTGCCAAACTTCTTGTATCTCCCTTGGCTTTGACAAGATGGCTGCCACTCATATCTTGGCTCAGACTCCTTGGAGGAGGGAAGATCACTATTATCATCTTCCTAGGATACAGGTTCCCATTTTATTTTGTCATCCATCCTTTGGGCCCAGTCTGGTGAACCTCTTTTCAGAAAAAAAAAATGTTTTAAATGTATAAAAGTAAAATTCATAGGATTACAAAGGAAACAAATTATAGTGAAATATTTATCAAAATAAAAAAAATAAGTTCATAGATGCCAAGTGAAGAATCCTTGCCTAGGGTTTGGTAAGAATTAACCAATTATGTCAAAGGTTTATTGTATTCCTCTTCCTTTGTATAGTTCCTGCTGTTTTCCTGTTAAAGTTTTTACACAGACATGTTTTCATTTAGTTTTTAAAATCAGAATAATGGAAGCCAAATGGTACAGTGGATAGACTTCTAGATCTTGAGTCAGGAAGACTTGAATTCATATCCAACTTCAGACTCTTATTGTATGATCTGGACAAGTCATTTAACCTTTGTCTGCTTCAGTTTTCTTATCTGTAAAACGAGAATAACAATAGCACTTAAAATATAAGTAATGAGGTCACGAGGACTGAACAAGGTAACATATATTGTACATCTTGAAGATATTAACTTTTTACAGTTAGTAGAAATGAATCAGTGACATTAAAAGCCTCATTCTACAGCCCAAGTGATTCTCTTTCATTCTTGCTTTGAGCTCCTCTATTGGAAGGATGGTCCCAAATCCTTATTCTGAAACCTTCAAAGAGAGCAGAATCTCTGTGGTAGATTACATGAGTGATCTGATCTAACTCTAACTCTCCTCAGATACTAGATTTTTCTCTAATGGGAGCAAGATAAATTTGAGGCACCCAAAGATTGTCCCTAAGGAGTAATGTGACTTGAATGATCAGGGTAGCATTGGATTCATTATTAGTACAAATTTGTCCTACTTCATACTGGTTGTGTCCTCCTGTCTCTGTCACCTTATTCCTAGAATAAGATCTTGTACTGAAAGATAGTCATCACTTGCTCTCTCAGTTCCTTCAAATGACATCACGATGGGGCAAACCAAGGGCAGGCTTGCTCACCATCTTCCTCTTCCTTCTTCTCACTACCATTTGATTTGAAAATTCTGAGTGCCAGCAACCTCTTCTCCACTTGCCTGTTCACCTTGATGGGAAGATTCCTACCAGCTAGTTCAATGAGATTCACTAGCCAGGTCATTGGTATCCTAGCTCTGCAGAGAGAAAAAGGACTTAGATCTTTTTCAGCTTCCAGGTGAGCCTTGAAGTGGAGGGATAGAGAAATGAAGAATACTGATGATCCAAGTTCTTTTTCACATAGAATCAAGATTCAGAAAGAATCCAAAAACCATCCCAATGGTATTATACACAAATAAAACAGGGTCCCTTAATCATACATAAATACTCCTGTGAGTCACATATTGGGTTAATTTAAAAATTCTATTTTTCTTTATTTTCTTTATATTATTCTATATTTATTTGTTTATTTTGCAGTGACATTTTCAGCAGTTACATCTCAGTCCAAACTCCAGAGAGTTATAGACCCTATGTACCTTGGAATGCATTTTCCAATTCTTATCCAGTTACTTCTTTTTGTGAGATGAGAAAACAGTGCTAGAAAGAGTAAGTCGCCTGTTCAAAGTCACTTATCCAAAGAGATGGAACCGGGTCAAGAGGTCTTTTTTAAAGATGGTTTTTAATCAGAAAAGTAAAATAATCAGAAAGTAAGATAGTTAGATGACTCAATGAATCTGTACCTTCACTTAAGACTCAGAAGACCCAGAGATCAAATCTTACTTCAGATAGCAATTAGCTATCTGATTTGATAATGTGATCTATAGTTGGATTTGAGATGAGACCACCTGAAGCTGTTACAGTTTAATGAAGTAAGCACCTTAATGAAGGACAGCACTTAAAGTAGATTCGTTCACCAGTCCCCGGTACCTTTGCTTGTTTTCCTTCCCCATCAAAAATAATATTTTGGATATTTTTAGAAGGTAAGCTCTCTGTGGGCAGGGTCTATTCATTTTGTGATTTTGGCCTTTTTTTCTACATCTGCAAAGTGATGGGATTGAATCTGATCTATTTTGTCCCTTCTAGGTCTAAATCTATAAGCTATAAAGTCCATATCCTTTGTGTTAGTCTTGTTCTAGGTCTCAAGATATTAAAATATATTTATCACTAAACATATGCACATTATATATACATATATGTGTGTATACATAGACACACATATGCATGGTATCAGTGGTGGGTTTTAAACACACTTTTTCTGACCCCAGAACAAGTATTTTTTTGACCGTCCCACACAGAAAAGTTTGATACTGAGGTCGAAAGGACATATGAAATCTCCTAAAAATCCAAGTGCTTCCTCCTACAGGAAGCCTTTCCTGATCCAAATCAAGAAGAAACATGAGTTGATAAAATTCTTTCAACAATAGGGGCTCTGTTATAGATTCATTAGTCAGTCTAGCTATTTCTATCTATGTTCTCTTTCTCTTCATTTTAGAGGAAGGAGCCTGGTATAATCAGGCTGCTTCTTCTATGATACAGATAATGGACACTTGATTTTCTCATTTCACCAGTTTTAAAAATGAATGACCACCATATAAGCTTGAAGTCAAAACAAAATCAGATTTTTAAATTTTTATGGCATAATATTAGATAATGGGTATAGATCTAGCATAAGAGCATTGCTTCATGTGTCTGGAATAAGGGCTGAAATCTTTGGGGCAGTTATTCTAATGATGCTCAAGGTCAATTCTAGAAAAATTACACTACTTACTCACTGACATGTTCATAACATATTGTTCTTTCCTTTTATTGAAAAAAAATCAAAGCATAAATAATTTTAAATGAAACAGTCAATTTGATAATGATGAATGGACCTGATGATTCCTCATAGAATAATAATTCATGGGCCTGTAATGTTCTAAGGTTTACAAAGCACTTCCCTCACAACAACCCTGAAAGTTGGTAGCACAAATATGATTGACCCCATTTTACTGACAAGGATTAACTTTGGAGTGCTGTGTATTTTCTGTGTTCAGAATTTCATGATTTATTTTTGTTTCAGAAATTTTACAGTGATATTTAAGCAAAAATATTATCTTTCTGACTCGATCATGGCCCATGCTATCCTTAATGGTGTCTGTCATTGAGAGAATATGGGGAACCCAAGATTTAGTCTTGCAAGGCTAGAGTTCAAACTGATGGAACTCTAAATCTGGGAGGAGGAGAGGAAGGAAAGGAGAACAGAATCCTAAATGTCATTACAAACGGTACCGTAGAGAACCTAAAGACTTTTGCCCTTTGAATTGAGTAAAAAAAAGGAAGAAAACCATCTCTCATGAGATATGATATTGTCAACAAGTCCACAAGCATTTGTTTAGCACCTATATGCCATGAACTGTTCAAAACTTTGGGGATACTGAGAAAGGCAAAAGAGTCTTTGCCCTCAAGAAGTTTACAATCTAATGGGAGAGACAACATGTGGACTACTTTATTCAGACAAGCTATATTCAAAATAAGTTGGAAATAATAACAATGGGAAGATACTAAGATTAAAGAGGAATGAGAATGTCTTCTTGTGAAAAGTGGGAAAAATCAGAGAGGCCAGAAAATGGAGGTGAGGAAGGGGAAAATTTCAGTCACAGAAGACAGCAAGTAAAAAAAAAAGAGTTAGGGAGTATCAGGGCTCAAGGGGGACCCCAAAATGTTAGCATTCCAGACTGGTATCATGAGGTGGAGATCCATCTCCAAGTCAAGGGTCAACATTTATTATAACTATAACACAACTTAAAGCAGATTAAATTTTAAAAGGAGTTAACAAAGAGCCAGGAATGGAAAGGTAAATTTATAGGGAAAAGTAAGAGAAATCAGGGACTTCATGTCACTTTATGGCTTAGAGATAGAGTTGAAGAGAGGTCTAGTTTGACTTTGTGTGCAAGTGCAATACCCATAATTCCTTGGACAGAGCTCATGGGGGAATCTCCTAGAGATGTGTTTTTAAGCTTAAAATATCACTAGTCCAAGTGGCAGACACACAGTTTTGTTCTGCATCTGCATTAACTTTAAATACCTCATTATGGTTGCTCATTAGTCTCAGAAACCCCTTTATCACTGACCAACAGGCTGTTACCTGACAGCCCATAATATTTGTGGACTCAACATTATGGAAGTATAGAGTAAACTGAGGCAGGATAACCTCAGGGAAGAAACACCTCATTTCTAACCTCTGCACTCCCAAGGTTAGGTGATCTTGGGATCATTCCTAAGGGCTGCACCACATTAGAGAATACATGTAGGTGACTGAAGCATTAGAAGACTGGAATAGTGGGAAGAGACCACTTTATGAAAAGCTAATAACCAGAGGATTTTATATTTTATTCTGGGATATAATAGGAAGCTTCTGGAGTTTATTGAATAGTAGAGTGACATGTTCAGACCAAGGCTTTAGGAAAATCAATTTGATAGCTGCATAAAGGGTGGACTGTAATGAGAAGATATTTGAGGCAGGGGGAATCAACAAATCTTTCCAACGTTTGGAGAGCCACGTCTTTTTAAAACATAAAAGCTTTGTTTTCTACATGTATTTTATCCAAATTATTTATCCAAGTTTCCACATTTAACTGTTTCTAATGTTCATTACATTTCTGCTGCTAGAAAGTGCTTGGGAGTATAAATAATAATACTAGCTATTATGTATCTATCTGACACAGAAAGTTTTATAAAACATCAGGTACCTTATTTCATTTGTATCTCATAACAACTCTATAAAGTAAGAAGATGAAGACACTGAAGCTCATTTAAGACCAAGGTCATACAGTTGGGAAATATGGGAACCATCTCTCAAACTCAGAACCTCTGGCTCAATGTCCATTGGGTTCCATTGTGCCAAAGCTGTTTCTCAGTTCATTAGTTGAGGAATATGAGAAATAAAATATATTAAAAGTAATGGATTGAGATCAGATTTGGTTGAGTCAGGGAAACAGAGGCAGATCAAATTATCATATTAGCATCATATTTATGTTCCATATAGCTTCTTAGATATTCCAGTTATAATAAGAGTAATTATCACAAGCCAAATGAATGGCTGTTAAAACAGATCAGAGAGCTATACTATTAAATCATCAGAATAATCTATTAGGATCTCCATAACTGATTCTATAGCAGCTCATATATGGGAACCAAAACAGCTATACAGTCCCACAATGTATCAAATTAATCTAAAACAATAAATCGGACTCTTCCATTTACTAACTATGTGACCTTAGCTAAGTCAGTCAGCTTCTCAGGGACTCAATTTCCTCATTTGAAAAGTGAAAGAATTGGAATGGTCTTCAAGAGCCCTGAGATCTGTAATTCTGATTCTGTGTACTAACTGAAACAAGCTATATTTGATTTGTGAAGCTTATGTCTATATAAACCAAAACGTACAGCAAATTGTCAATTCTATGAGCTCAGTCATTTAACTTAAAATATTAGTCAGTTTAGTTAAGGGCTGAATTCTGGCAGACTTGGAAATCTTGAACACATTTTTTTTTTTTGACCTTGTGTGAACAGAAAACAACCCCAAACTTATTAATTTACATTTTCTATAAAAATGAGTTTTGTTTTGTTTTTCTTTTGGGGGGTTAGGGAGAGTTGGGATCCTCGTTGATTGGTAAAGTTTAAGAAAAGTTTGTAGGGAAGATGTGACCTTGGCCACTATTATTCAGACAAATACGCATAATCAGACACAGTTCTAGGAAAAATGAATATAAAGTCTGTGAAGTTTGTCTTTTGGCATTTTTTTGACTCTCCCACCTCACTCTATATTGTGATCGTTCTAGTCAGAAGTTATCCTAGAAGGTATCTGGAATTATAAAAGTATTCCATTAAAACTAAATGGGAAACTAAGCTAAAAGCTGCAGCTAAATAGGGAACATAGTGGGTGGGGCCATAAGCAAAAAAAAATAGTTGAGTTACTGTTTATATAAACAATTGATTAAAAATGTATTACAGATTTCATTAGTTCATATTTGGTATACTGATTTATCATTGCACTGATAATATAAGTTGAAGCAACTAGATGGCGCAGTGGATAAAATGCTGTGCTTGAAGTCAGAAAGACCTGAGTTCAGGTATTATTTTTCAGCTGTGTGACTTTGAGGAAGTCACTGAACTCTGTTTGCTTCAATTTCCTCATATGTAAAAAGAAGTGGAAAAGGAAAAAGCAGATTACCTTAATATCTGCCACCATCCATCTTCCCTCTCCAAAACAGACCCAGATGAGACCATGAAGGATCAAACATGGCTGAAAATGAATAAACAGTAGAAAATAATGTAAGTTAAAGTTAAATATAAGAAATAAAATTTGAAATTTAATATATGTTCAAAAATGTACTTTCCTCTAATGTCTTCCAAATTCTCACACATATCTTTGAGTGAGCTCATTAATTGAGCTCCAGGATTGTTTTAGAAACCTGAATATGAAAACATATTTTGTAAATATCAGTCCTTTCGATTATCTGCAACAACAAGCTAAGAAAATTTGGTCTATTTTAGAATCCAAATAAAGCACATTCATGTAGACTTGAATTCATCTTCAGTACCTTGATCAACTCAATAACATGCATTACCTTGGTGAATGGTCCCAGAGAGGTAGACAGGAAAATGAACATGGTAACTTGATATTATAAATTCTAGATTATGTTACCATGTGGTGGATGATTAATAGATTTGATGGAATTTTCATTTGAATTTTTGCTTCTTTAAACATCATTGCATCCATTTTTTCCCTCCATTGAGGCAGTTGGGATTAAGTGACTTGTCCAGGGTCACACAGCCAGGAAGTATGAAGTGTCTGAGGCCAGATTTGAACTCAGATTCTCCTGATTTCAGGGCTGGTGCACCAGTTAGCTGCCTCCCCTTGTTTTAACTTTTTAAAAGTCTAGTATTTTGATCTTTCTTGATAATGGCATTCATATATTTGGTAACCTCTCAAGAGAATGGAGCATAAAATATAAACTTATATTTTAAATAATATCCCAACATAGAATTAGAATGAGTAGTGAATGCAACTACAATGTCTAAATTTTGTCAGGTAATTTTTAGCCCATCCCTCTTTCTACTGTTAAATATAAGATTGAAATAATTGATTTCTGCTATCTGGACAACTTAACAAGACAAGGATAAACTATTTAAAAACAGTAGGATAGGATCATGAAAAGGGGAGTGATTTCCTGAAATATGGGATCTATAGGAATACTATTAACCCTTTGGTGGTCAGACAGATCACTACTGAACTCTAGTCTTTATGTCACTGTTGTACAAATATTTGGCACAAAAAATATGACGCTTTTCCCTAAAATTCTCCCTTATACAAAAACTGAATTAGTATCGGACAATCCCATCCATCTTTAGAGTGCTCAAATGTATGTGGATTATAATAACCTATTTGACTACTACTATTATAATTCACTACAGCCTCAAGATCACCGATAGCTTAAAAAATGAATCCCCTGCTCTAACTTACCAGTTATTTTCAATACTATTCATCAGATATTCCAGGAAAACAGTTTTATTTTCCTCCTATCCCATAAGGAAAAACTAGTTGTTGTACATGCAGAGTTCAAGTCTAACTTTCCTGTTGGAGCTGAAACCCCATTGCAATATTCAATAAACTGTATCCTGTTCCAATTTCAACTGTAACAATTGTAAGTACCTTGCCTCCTTTCCTACTCACCAGATGTTACTCAAATATTGGCTCCAAAATAATCACATTTATGGGTATCTACCTATATTACAATATCATTGGTATATATTAAGAGAGAGCTCATGTGCAGTACAAATGGGGAGGGTGGGAAGAGAGGTTTCTACTTCATAGTCCTAACAATTCTATAACCTTTGTTAATTAGTGACTCAGTTCCTCTTCTTGTTTTAACATAATCTCTATTCATTCTGTATTTCTGCAGTCTTCTTGAGGCAGTCTCCTTCTACTACCTGTGAGTATTCATCTTGTGGATGTAAAATTTCATTGTTAAGGTTTTTTTTTAATTAAGTTGTAGTTGCTTAACTTGTGTGATGAATAAAAATAATGCCCTTTTGATTGAATATTTAATAAATGTTTGCCCTAACAAATACAATTCCCCAGGTGCCCACAAGAAAGTAATGTGTTGCACACACCTATAGTTCTGAGTAGCTGAGAACTTCATTATCAGGAAGCTGTAATTGCAACAATAGTTCCTTGACTAGAGTCTCTGGTCACTTGGTTTGTGCAGTCCTCAGCCACAATATCTTTGATCATAGCAATATGAAGCTATCTTTCCAATCTTTATTCAGCTTTCCATCCATCCTTTTAGATGTTAGGAAACATGGAAATGCCCTGTGTATTCTCAGTGCCACCATCTTGGGACTGGACTAACGGGTCTCAGAGCCCTCTTTTAACTCTAAAACCATAGATAATATAAGGCTGGAGTAAGCCTGAGGAACTTTAAAAATTAAATGAAAGAATTGAAGTAGCACATAATTTGGAGTTTAGGAGACCAGTATAATTCTGTCCATCTTCAATTTCTGTGTATTTCTATTTTCTTTTATCTACTAGAACAGAAGCTTCTTAAGGACAGTTAGCTTAGAACATAGAAAGTGCTTAACAAATGCTTGATTCCTGATTGATTGATCAACCTGGTAAATTATTTCTGAATTAGCACTTTATCTTTTCTCTTGTAAACATAATCCTACAAAGTCTTTTTGTGTGGTATAAGGTTTATGGTAGACAAGACTACAAAAAGAAAGAAATTTCCAGTTGCTGTGTCAATGGAAATAGTCGTAATGGATTTAAGCATGATTGATTTCTGAATTCTTCATAATCGCCGTTCATTTTGACACAATGATGTTTTATAATATTCATACAGCACAATTTGTTTAGCCACTCACTAATCAATCAATCAACCTCAATGGATGGTTGTTAGAATCAGATATGATGATGTTTCTAAAATGCTAAGCACATTGCCTGGCATATAGTTGGCACTTAATAAGTGCTTATTCCCCTTCACTTTTCCTAAATGAACGTGTTTGGAGAATGATACATTGTCACATATAGAACCTTTCTGTCATTGATCTCTTTGGGCATGGCCATTTTGGCAAATAAAAAAGGAGAAATACTAGATACATCTTTGATAGGTATAATTCACTAAAATAGTAATTAATACAAGGTATTACTTGTTTTTAAAATTTTTAAATTATTTTTAATTTTTTTATATTATAGCTTTTTATTTACAAGATATATGCATGGGTAATTTTTCAGCATTGACAATTGCAAAACCTTTTGTTCCAATTTTTCCCCTTCTTCTCCCCACCCCCTCCCCCAGATGGCAGGTTGAAGGTATTCCTTGTATTAATTCAGAAGAAAAAAACCTGTAGACCTGAATGAAAAAATAACATTGAAATATCAAATGAATGAGTCAAAGAACAAGTTATAGAAAAATAACAATGAAAAAGAATATGATTTTAGATATATTCTCTCAGCAAAATTACTTCAACAATATAGTCAAGAAATCCAGATATTCAGTTTGAGAAAACAGCCCCAAACTGAATTTATTATAACTGATAGAAGGATGGTATAATGTTAGAAAAATAATTACTATAAAAATAACTAGCATTATATAACACTTTGAGTTTCTAAAGTACTTTATGTGATATTTCACTTGATCCTTAAAACAACTCTATGAGGGAGATTCTATTATTACCCTAATTTTACAGATAAGGAAACTGAGCTGGGAAAATCTTAAGTGACTTATCCAGGATAACACAACAAGTACGTGTTTGAATTTGCCTAAACTCAAGTCTCCCAGATTTCAACTCAAATACTTCATATATCTTATTGTCTAATTAATTAATCATACTAAAAACAAATGTATCCAATACCATGTGATTTTTTTCAATTGATGGAGAAATAACCTGATCTTTTCCTAATATGAGAGAAAGCATATATCTATAACCAAAAGGTAGCATTATTTGTATTGGGAAAACTCTAAAAGCTTTCCCAATAAATAAAGGTTAAAATAAGAATTGAACATTTTCCCGTTGTTATTTGATTTATTTCTTTAAAAAGCCAGTGAGAATACTAAGAAATGAATTATAAAATCTCTAAACAATTAGTCTTAGTAACTTTAGCCAGGCCTTTATTATTCCCATATTTTAAACTGTAATACAGAAATCTACATTCCATTCTTGGACCCCATCTTTGCAACCATTCATACTTCCCAAATCTGCCTTTCTCTCTCCTTAAGTCATAGTCTTTGATGACTATAGTGATGAAAACATTTTCTATGCCAGATATCTTCAGTTTCTTTCTCAAGATGTTTTAATCTTTAGTATTTTTATTTGGATCCCTTTTGACTTTATCCTTTGTATGCATATGAATTATCAGAAATGAGTAAACATCATCTAGTTCTGTTACCAGAACAAATCTTAAGAAACTCTTTACCTTGTTCTGGATAGCTGTCCTAGGAAAGTGTCAGATTTCTCTATTTTATTTGTAGCCTATAGACAATTGCCTTAAAATCTTGTAGCAGGAAATCATTGACTAACACTGTGCTATGAGTCGCTTTCCCCAATCTATCAGTCAAGTAAAGTTTTTTAAACCTACTTTGTGCAGGTCTTTTTTTTTTTTTTTAAGAGTTTCACATGTATTGTTTTATTTGTTCTCATAAGAAGATTGTGAGTTAGATGTAGAAATCATTATCATTCCTAAGTTATAAATAAGAAAACTGGGTCACTATTGTGTTAGAAATGGAATTCAAAATCATTGCTACATGTCCAACAGGTGATATGCTTAGTAAGGATAAGTGTTAAAAGTTGTATATTGCATATACAATGGAAAAATTGGAAAAAAAAAATGGAAGAAAAATACAATGGAAAAAATACAAATGGAAAAATACAATGGAAAAATTAAGGTCCATGACCTTAAAGGAAAGTGATATTATTATATATAGGCAAATTGAGAAGGTACAACATAAAAAGGAGCAATCATACCGCCATCAGATATTGTGCAGGTTTTTTATTGTGTGATCTCTCACCTAAAGTCATCTGTGGATTTACATCATTCTTTGGGGAACAAGTGCTACTTTCAGGACCTTCTCATACCCCTCCCTTTCTGTCCCCTCACAGCTAGTTCAGGCTTCTTAATTGCTCTCCCTATTTATTTCTCCCCTCTCCAATTCTTTCTCCACATAGCTGATAAAGTGATAGCCCTAATGCACAATCTGCAATTTTTTCCCTGCATATATTCCATACTTGTTGAAGGTGGGATCCCTAGTCCTTTGTCAATCTTGCTAGGAGATTATTCAAAGAATTGCTTTGGCAGATTGCTTAGGGTTGGAATGGGGTTTGTGGGGGGAGATATTTTCATCTTCCAAGTTGTTATTCTCTCCTCATTAGCACCATTTCACCTTGTTAGAACCTTGACAGAATGCCCAGCTTCCTTTCCCTTGTCTTACTCAGCTCTTATCAACTTATTTTACTTACCTTGTCTTTTTACTCCCCAATCAGTTCCTTTTCCCCCTGGAGACCCCCTTCTCCTCCCCCTCCCCAGATTCTTTTCCTTTGGTTTCTCTTCTTCTCCTTGATTTTCTTTTGTTTCCTTCTCTTTAGATTCTTGATTGGGAGTATTTCTCCATATCACTAGCCTTCATTCAACACAAATACTTCTCTACTTTTCCTTCCTTTCACTTCTTCTCAAAAATTGTCCAATTCCCTCTCTCTAAATTCAGTTTTGGGATAGCTAGATAGCTCAATGGATTAGCACTCAGCCTAGAGTCAGGAAGACCTGAGTTCAAATTTGACTTCAGAGACTAGTTGTGTGACCTCAGGCAAGTCACTCAATGCTGTTTGTCTAAGTTCCTCATTTGTAAAATGAGCTGTAGAAGGAAATGACAAAGCACTCCAGTGTTTTTGCCAAGAAAATCCCATATATGTTCACAGAGTTGTTCATGACTGAATATTCATTGTTTATACATTGTTTAGCATTTAAAATCCTCCAGATCTCCTTTGAAATTCCTTTTCTTTTTGCATTCTTACTCTTTCCACAAAAGCTAGAAGTATGTTTTCATGAATTTGAAGTCATTCTTAACATCGAACAAAATTAATGGCTTCAGGACCTTTTCGGACACATTTTGGTAACAGGAAACTTATGCTAATGAGTGTTTCAGATGTTCAACTATTGAATATTATTTCAGGGAGTTCAAGGATAAAGAACTGGAAGAAACTTCCATCTAGTTTAAATCCTTTCTTTTACACATGAGGGAAATAAATCCTGAGAGGTCAAGGATCTTTGGAGCAAAGAACTGCACTAGAAGTTGAGAGAGAGCAAGCTAAATTTAAATCTCCACTCGAACACTTATTCTCTGTGTGATCATGGATTTAAACAGTTTTCTTATGTCTGAGATGAGGATAACAATGCCCATTTTATTGTTTAATTGCTAAGTCATTTTTCATTTGTGTCTAACACTTCATGATGCCATTTGAGATTTTCTTGGGAAAGACACTGAGGTAGTTTGCCATTTACTTTTCTCCAACTGATGTTACAGATAAGGAAACTGAGACAGACAGGGTTCAGTGCCTTTCCGAGGGTCATATAGCTATTAAGTATCTAAGGCCAAGATCCAACTCAGAAAGATGAGTCTTCTTGACTCTAGGCTCTATTCACTGAGCCATCTAACTCCCTAAATAATCTTCCTAGTCCTAAATTTATATAACTATGAGGATTAAATGAGGTAAAACATACCAAAAAGCCAATACTTTACCAATCTTAAAGTGCTATTTACATGCTATTTTTCATCATTGCTTGTAAAAGATAAGATAATGAAAAACACTTGTTATGAGATCAGATTTAGAGCTAAAAGGAATCTCATCCCCTTGTATGTAAAAAAGACCTTAGAAGTCATTCACTCAAACAGGATCATTTTATAGATTAAGAAAGGGAAGAATAGAAAGTTTGAGTGATTTTCTTATGTCACACAGTGAGGAGGGATCTGAACTAGGGCTTGAAACCATGTCTTTCTGAGTTCAAGTCCAGTGAACTCTCTATTACATCCCACTTCCTCTCTGAATTGGAATCCTTCAAATCCAAATTCATTTCTCTTCCCATTACCATGATGCTAATTATGTGGTTAAAAAGAAATCATTATTTTATTTCTAGAATCTCCTTGGTGACTCTGGTCCAGTAAGTCAAGCATTACTTTGTATCTTAGTGTAATCATGAGGATTTGAACATTATGACCCATCTTCTACACTGGTTCCAAGTGCCACAATCAAATGGATTGGGCTGTGAACCTCTTCCATTTTGGGGTTTGGCTGATTGAATGACTCTTGATTAATATATCGAAATAGATGTAGTTTTAGGATGCTTTTCCACAATGAAATAACTTTACAATATGAAAAAATGTACTTAATTTTTATTTGAATGTCTTACTTTCTATTGGACACATATACATAGAAACAGAGTGCTTTCACTTATTAGGTGCTTAGTAAATGCTAGTTGAATTTTTTTGGAACAAATTTCATTGAATTTTCAATGACATTTTGGTATTTGCTAGGATATCTCTGGTCTCTGTGGCCAGATTTAGAAGCCATTTTTAATGTGAACAGATGCTTTCTTTCAATGTGAAGAGACAGTGAGAAGCTATAGAGGAATGAGACAGCATGATGGAGCAGAAATTGGGATTTGTAAGCCCACAATAACCAGATTCTACCACTTACTATTTGTATGATTTTAAGCAGGTCATGTGAACTTAATGGGACTGTTTCCTAATCTATAAAATGAAAGGATTAGCCCAAATGGCTTATAAGGTTTCTCCTAATGCTAAAATTCAGATTCTATAATTTCTAATATCCCTTCCCATTCAAATTCCTTACTCTCCTGCTGGGAGAAGCAGTGTGATGCAGTGGGAAAAGAACATTATATTTGGAATCAGAAAGCCTGGATTCTAGTTGTAATATCTTGATCAGACAATCAGTTCATCTCTTCCTCAATTTCCTCATCTACAAAATGAGAGGTAATGGATTAGATAATTGTTAAGGTCTCTTCTATCCACTATGGTCTATTATTCAATATTATTTAGCAAATGATGGTTTGTAGTTCCAAATAAGGGCAGCTAGGGAGTGCCATAATTCATAAAGCACAGGGCCTGTAGTCAAGAAGACTCATCTTCATGAATTCTAATTCAGCCTCAGACACTTACCAGCTATATGACTCTGGGCAAGTCACTTAACCCTATTTCTCTTAGTTTCCCCATATGTAAAATGAACTAGAGAAGGAAATAGAAAACTTGATCAGCATCTTTGCCAAGAAAACGCCAAATGGGCTCATGAAGAGTTGAATATAACTGAACAGGAGCGACAAAAGTCCCAAGTAATATACCTGCAAAGGTAGAAAAATAAAGTATGAGCCTTTGGGCATTCTCCATTTAAAGCATCAGCTACTCTGAAATTCTTTGATGGTCAGAGTATTCTGGAAGAGAACATCCCACCCCCAGTGTACTTTCATTCTGGTCCTGAGCCCAGATCTGAGATTTGAAAAAGCACTGGGATGCTTTCATCCTTCCTACTAAGCCAGGGTCAAGCAGTATTGTCATGGCTGGCAAGAAATCCTTTTTTTCTCCCCAACATTTCTCTTCTCCTGCAGTCTTTGGACAGCTTGAGAGTCATGCCTTCTGCCAGTGTTGCCGGAAAGGCAACTTCTTCATTTTTCAAACCGGGTTTGAGCTCGTTCCAGAATCACACATACAGATCTGATTGATGGCTTCAGTCGGTTGATTGCATATGTTTTTATCAGACTTGACTTCAAATAGTTAGTGGTTGCCTGCCAAACTTGCTCTGAGTTTCCAGGATATCCAGGGCAGGACACCGGACTTCCTCATTAGCCAGTGTCTACCTGCTGCTCTGGGCAATGTTGGAGCCCAAGGGAAGTGGTGTTCCCATTCTGTTCCATCTAGGGATTCCCCCACAGTTCCTTTGTATGCTTTGGCTTGTTCTGGTGCAAATGCTATAACAGCAGCAGATCTGACATTTGATAAGCAGCTTTTCTGTTCATTGAGTGTCAATGCAAGAGGCCTAGCGACATTTCAAACAATTTCTGGCGGAGTAGTATAGTCAGACGAACACTGGGCTGGATTTCTGTCTCTGCTATGTGATATGGGCAAGTCACAATCTTTCATGATTCCCAGAATGGCGCAGTGAAGAAGATGTGCGTGGAGACAATACTAGATCTGGATTCAAATCCTACCTCAGATGCCTTACTAGCTATGTGGTCTTGGGGAAATGACTTTCCCTTTTTGTGCCTCAGTTTCTTCTTTGTTAGAAAGTATTTTTTTTATTCTGAACTTTTCGTTGGTTAGTTGTTCAATCGTGTCTGACTTTTCAATAACTTGTGACCCAATTGTCCATTAGGTTTTCTTGATACTAGAGTGGTTTGCCATTGCCTTCTCCAGTTTTAGGCAGAGGTTAAGTGACTTGCCCCGGGTGAGGCAGCTATTGTTGTCCTGCATCCTTCATTTTTGAAGAGGATCAAGGACATCTAGATGGTGATGTCTTGACTGACAAATGAATTAGATTTAAGTGAAGTAGAACTGGGCAAAATTATCAGCCTCAGTCTCTCCTCCAGAATTAGCAAAATCCAGTGGTAAAACAAAAGTCAAGATGGCTGGCAGTGGCCCAGGATGAAGGGATGAACTTGTCCATTCTAAATTACAACTAGGAAGTGTTTGAGTCTAGATTTGAGCTTAGGAAGAAGATTCTTCCTAACTCCAAGTCCATTGCTCCATCCACTGTGCCAGCTTGCTACTCTATTATGAACTTAGAAATATCCCCCAAAGGAGAGCATTGCCATATACATAGTAAAATATAAAAAAGGGTTTTCTTTTCCCAGAAACTATGAACCTCGATTTTATATCCCTTGCTTAAAATAAAGCATAATATGTTACACATTAATTTCAAAATTTTCCTGATTGTGCTTCTTTCAAGTTTCCTTCTTTTCTCTTCTGCACATTGAAAAAAATCTTTCAGCAGCCTGCTTTTCTTGTCTCACTGTTGCTAGCCCGACACTTATAATCTCTGCCCAAATTAAAAACTGAGAGAAAGAAAAAAAGTCAAGCAAAACAAATCCATATGGCAACTATGTCCTCAGTTTCCTTATCTGTGAGATGGGGATGAGGAGAGAAGAGTTTTGAACTTAATAGCCTTTAAACTTTTTTTTCCAGTTCTAAAACTTAAATCCTTTTATTCTTATTAACATTGGTTTTCTCATTTTTATGACAGAGATAACTCATCAAAGGATTATACAGCTCATTGAGTCCAGCGCCTTCATTTATGGAGAGGAAACGGAGGCACAACAAGGTTTATTAATTTGCCAAGGATCACAAATAAGTTTCTGAGTCCCCTATATTACATATATGTCTCTGAAAACAATGGTGGTTGCTCTAGATGACAGAGGGGATAAAGAGAAGGTTGAAAACTGATCTCTCAAAGAGATCTGACTTCAAATCTGGCTTTAGACACTTAATAGTGTTATGCTGGATAAATCACATAATTTTTTTTAGTTTTAGTTTCCTCATCTTTAGAATGAAGGTAATAATAGATCCTACCTTGGAGAACTATTATAAGGAACAAATGGGATCCATGTGCAAAATAAAGCACTTTGCAAAATTTAAAGTACTATATGAAAACTAGTTTTTATTGCTGCTGTTCTAGTTGTTGTTAGTAGAAGTAATTGTAGCAGTAGAAATGATAGTAATTGCAGTAGCAGCAGTAGCAATATTAGCAGCAGCAGTAACAGAAGTAGCAGTAGCAGTAGTAGTAGTAGTAGTAGTACCACTACTAGTAGTAGCAGCAGCAGCAATAATAGTAGTAGTAAGAAGAAAAGGAGGAGGGAGGGGGGGAGGAGGAGGAGGAGGAGGAGGAAAAGTAGTAGTAGTAGTAGTAGTAGTAATAGCAGCAGCAGTAGTAGTATAAGTAATAATAATAGTAGTAATAGCAGCAGCAGCAGTAGTAGTAGTAATAGTAGTAGTGGTGGTGGTAGTAGTAATAATAGTAGTAGCAGTAGTAATAGTAGTAGTAGCAGCAACAGCAGTAGTAGTAGTAATAGTAGTAGTAGTAGTAGTGGTGGTGGTGGTGGTGGTAGTAATAATAGTAGTAGCAGTAGTAGTAGTGGTAGTAGCAGTAGTAGTATAAGTAATAGTAGCAGTAATAGTAGTAATAGTAGTAGTAGTAACACATGAGTCATGTTTTTCAGGAAGCTAAAAATTCTATGAAGCATTAGTGGGAAAAGTGAATCCCAGTTAATGGAAACAGGGAGGATACAAGAGGGAAACAGCAGGTGAAAGATGTGATGTTAAGTAGAAAGAATAGCTAAGAGGCTAGTTTGTTGTGAATTAAGAAAGTAAAGGGGAAGAAGATTTGAGAAGGAGGTAGAAGTCAGCTTGTGGCAGGTTTTACATCTCATACTTGGGTTTTTACTTTTTCCTGAATAAGGAGCCACTGAAGATTTTGGACAAGATTGGGTTCTTTTTCTTAGATACCAATTTGGCAGAAGTATGGAAACAGTAGTATGAGGGACACGAGAGTAGTCTCAGGAATATTGATTGTTATTCAATTATTCCATGAGACAGGGAATGAAGGATTGACTCAGATTTGAGTCAAAAGAAGGAGAAGGACATGGTTGTGAAAGATTTTGCAAATTGACAAGACTTAGCAACTGTTTGGATGTCAGGATGGAGAAAAGAAGGAAAAGCCAGAAGTTCTCCAATGTTATGAATTTGAGTGAATTAGAAGTATCAACAGAAATGCAGAGGTATGGAAAAGAGATGAATTTGGAGGAGAATACAATGAGTTTTGGTTTTGTTTCTGACTTCATGATTTTGAAATGATTACAGCAGGAAGTTGGCAATATCAGCCCAGAGTTAGGGAGAGAAATTCGGAGCAGATACATAGAATTGGGAGTTAACTTTTAAAGGACAAAAATTGAATCTACTGACAATAATGAAATCACCATTGAAGAGAGAATTGAGAAGAGAAGAGAATTTAGGGCATAAATTTAAGGGATGATCACAGAGGGTGGGAGGAATTTGATGCTCTATTTTTTCCTCTTTTTTTATCTTCTTATGTTTCTCTTGAGTTTTGTATTTGAAAATCAAATTTTCTGTTTGGCTCTGGTTTTTTCATCAAAAATAATTGAAAGTTTCCTATTTCTTTGAATATCCACATTTTCCCCTGAAAGATAATACTTAGTTTTGTTGAGTAATTGATTCTTGGATGTAATCCAAGCTCCTTTGACCTTCAGAATAGCATATTCCAGGTCCTTCGATCCTTTAGAGTGGAACTTGCTAGGTCCTGGGCAATCTTGATTGTGATTTGGTATTTGAATCATTACTCTCTGGCTGCTTGCAGTATTTTCCCTCTTGACCTAATAGTTCTGGAATTTAGCTACAATATTCCTTGGAGTTTTCATCTGGGGAGGTCTCTTTCAGGAGATGATCAGTGAATTCTTTCATTGGCTATTTTAACCTCTGGTTCTAAGATATCAGTTTTCCTTGATGATTTCTTAGAAATTGTTGTCTAAACTCTCTTTTTTTCATTGTGATTTTCAGATAGTCCAATAATTCTTAGATTGTCTCTCCTGATTCTATTTTCCAGGTCAGTTGTTTTTCAAATGAGATATTTTATATTTTCTTCTTCTTCTTTTTTTTTCTTTTTATTTGGTTTTGCTTGACTGATTCTTGACTTCTCATTGAATCATTCACTTCCATTTGTTCAATTCTAATTTTTACGGAATTATTTTCTTTAGTTAACTTTTTAACCTTCTTTTGCATTTGGCCAATTAAACTTTTATAATCATCGGATTTTTTTCCATTTCACCAAATCTATTTTTTAGAGAGTTGTTTTCTTCAAACAATTTGTTTCCTTTTCCAAAGCTCCCACTTCCTTTCCCGATTTTTCTTCTAACTCTCTTTTAAGAACCTTTTCCAATTCTTCTAAGAGAGCCTTTTGAATTTGAGACCAACCCACATCACCCTTTGAGGCTTCATCTGGAGATGTTTTGCCTTTAGTGTCCTCAGGGTTTCATTTATGTTCTTCCCTGTCTCCATAAAAGCCATCTATGGTCAGAGCTCTTTTCTCTTTTTTGCTCATTTTTAAAGGTTGAGATATAAAAGGGAGATTGTCCCAAATTTCCTCTACAGGTGATGTGACCTCACGCTGCCCTGGGGTCAATGCACCATCTTCCTTCCTATGCTGAGTGAGCATGGCCAAGTCTCACTTATGCTAGGGTTCAGGGGTCTCACAGCTGGTCCGCTAATCCACTGGCAGACCGGGACAGAGCGACCAATGCTATTGTATTTTGGCTCAGAGCTTCCCAGTAGATCCCACCCCCCCCGACCCCCTTCCCATGTATGGGGCATCTCTGCCCTGGGTCTCCCTGCTGCTGCACCTGTGCAGGGCCATATCTTCCCCCTCTTGATTGAGGCAGACCTTTCCTGAATTTCTTCCAAAATATCTTCCTGGAAATTTGTTACACTCTAAATATTTCTGGGTTTTCTCACTCCAAACAATTCAGAGGCTTGATTTGATGGTCATT
This sequence comes from Antechinus flavipes, assembly GCF_016432865.1. NCBI lineage: Eukaryota > Metazoa > Chordata > Mammalia > Dasyuromorphia > Dasyuridae > Antechinus > Antechinus flavipes. Next base: position 33,501,970 of record NC_067402.1, on the reverse strand, counting down.
TGAGGGAAGCCAGGGAGGGCTCAAAGATCTGTATTCTCTGCCATCTTGTCTCCTTCCTGCTCTTCCCATGCTCTAATTTTTAAAGATGTCTTAATGATGGATTTATTCATGTCACTTTCTCTTGTGAATGACTCCTTCCCTCCCAAATATTCTTCCATGTAATAAAGAAGTACAGTTTTAAAAAATCAATACTTTGGCTATATCTGGCAATTTATGCCTCATTTCTAAGAAATCTACAGATTTCTTATACTAGTATCCTTATGTGGCACAATGAATTTTATTTTAATAAGGGGCTTGGAGACAAGAACATCTCACTTTGAATCCTTCTTCAGACACCTGTATGATCTTGGCCAATTCACTTAATCTGTCTCAGCCTGAGTTTCTTCATCTGCAAAATGGGAAAAGTAATAGAACCTTCAACAGAGGGTTATTGTGAAGATCAAATGAATAACATGTACAAACCTGAAAGAGAGATATACATACATATAGAGAAATACATATTGCCTATGTTTATTATCATTAATCATCCCGTCAAGAGGTAAGGTTTTTTACTATTCGCCACCTGAAGTCACAATTACAACTGCTTTTATTGGAGTTCTAAAGTCTTTCATATTTTAAAACTTCATATTATTGTGGTAATTATGTAAATTGTTTTTCTGATATTGCTTTCTTAATCCTATCATTTCATACAATTCTTCACAGATTTTTTAGGATTCTTTATAGTCATCATTTCTTGTATTATAAGTAGTTATTTTCCATCACATTGATATACCACAAGTTGTACAGCCATTCTCTAATTCTTTGCTATTTCAAACAGTAGGGTGGTAGTATTAATTCTATTACTCATCCCAAAGCAAGAGGTGTGGTAGAAGTGGAAGGTTTACACATAGGGGCAAGGAGAATGGTAAAAGGGACAAGGTGGGATACAAAGCAAGAATCTTTTTCTTACCAAGTAACTGATATCCTACGTAAGACATAGAAGGCAGACCATGTGGGCAAACACTTAAAGACAGGAGAGAACTGAATCAATTTAAGGGATGCCACTTAAACCTGTCACTCTAGACTAAGGGTTCTTAACATTTTTTTGGTGTTTTGGATCTCTTTGGAAACCCAGCAAAGTCTATGGATCCCTTCTCAGAATATCACTTTAAAATTCACAAAATAAAATACCTAGTATAACAAAGGAAACCAATTATATTTCAATACAGATAGCAAAATATATTTTTTAAATGAGTTCCCAGAACCCAGATTAGGAACCTTTATGCTTGCCAGGCTTATCAGATACTGGATTTCTTGAATATACACTCAATTTATTAAGATGATATAGCTAAAATCAATGATCCAAGACAATTCCAAAGGACTTGTGATGAAAAATGCTCTCCACCTCCAGAGAAAGAACTGATGGAGTTTGAATGTAGATTGAAACAGTCTTTTTAAAAACTTTCTTTGATTTTCTTGGGGTATTTTGTATTTTCTTTCACAATATGATGAATACAGAAATTCATTTTGCATGATTGAACATATATAATCTACAATTATCCCTTCCACATTGCAGGGTTGGAGTGAAAGTGGAAAATCCATGTAAATTTTTTTGGTCTTCCCTTCATAGAGAAGGTCTGATTTTTTGTTTTCTTTTTCTTTAATGAAGTGTTTACAATACCCTATTATAAAATTTGTGTTGATGTTACACAGTAAAATACATATATATACCCATACAGACATACATATATATTGTACATATACATATACATATTTATATATTTTATATGCATTTCTGAGTTTTTGAACTTTTTCTGTGTCCTCTGTTGGCCTTTATGTGTTATTTGAGGTTTCCACTAAACTCGCTCCAAATTTCTGTCTTATTTCTTATGTTGACCCTGTGATATATCTAAACTGGGATGGGGCAGATTGTAATATAGAAGGGATAACTGCATATCAAATAGCTTGCTTTCTTGGGGAGGGACAACTGGGAGAAAGAGAATTTAGAGCTCAAAAGTTTTATAAATAATTAAAAAGTTAAAGTTAATTGTCAAATACTTAATAAAGTAAAATATATTTTTTAAAAGATGATATAGCTAATATAGAAAATTAGATAAGGTAATTAGATATATGTATCAAGTAAAACCAGTTAAGATCAAGATTAATTAAATTTTGCTTTTGTTGTGGAAAAATTCTAACACTGAACGTTGTGACTGTGAGAGCAAAGCCCTCTATTTATCAACCCTAGCAAAAAGAAAAATAACTGAGATCCGTCATCACTTTACTTCTAAAAACTTTTCTATATAGTACATGAGGAATTCTGCCTTTTAAAGAGAAATTTGGGCTTTAAATGAATCATAATGTGGCAGCTTAGGAAAAGTTCACCGAATAAGAATACAACTGCTCTTCTGATATCCTCATAAAGACTCACCAAAGAGCAATCTTCCACATGTTTGATTTGCAAAAGTGTAGTTCTGTGGATTCTAGTTCCCAGTCATTTTGGAAACTAGAAGCCATTTCCTCCCTGCAGGTTAGTGTGTGCAGACCTTGACCCTTCCCAGGGAGTGAGCACGGAGATTCTTTGTGTTGGAAGCAGGGATGGTCAGTCCACAATAGTTTTCCTTAAGTTTTCCACTTGTCACCTAACCAGCAATTTAGGAAATTGTCCAAGTTCACGATGTCAGTGAAGCCAGGGTTCCAGATGTGTAGCTGTATTTGGGGAGAAATTAAAATCAGTCTCTAGGTGAGTAAATCAAGTTGAACAAAATGCTGACCCAGCATATGTTGATTTTGTGTATTTAAATATAGAGCCAAGGATTCGAAGAATCACAAAAATATTAGTTTATATTTTTTATCAGTCTTTACAGTTACAAAGTTCTCTGTATACCTTTATCTCTATGTCTCATAAGGAAGCTGTCATACAAATTTCATTATACCTACTTTAAATATGAGAAAGTTAAGGCTGAAAGAGGGGACCTAACCTACTCCTAAAAGTAAGTGACAGACTAAGCCTTAAAACCTAATAACTATTCCCAAAGGGCTATAAAACTGTGCAAACCCTTTGATCCAGCAGTGTTACTACTGGGCTTAGATCCCAAAGAGATCTTAAAGGAGGAGAAGGGACCCACATGTGCAAAATTTTGTGGCAGCCCTCTTTGTAGTGGCCAGAAACTGGAGACTGAGTGGGTGCCCAGCAATTGGGGAATGGCTGAATAAATTGTGGTATATGAATGTTATGGAATATTATTGTTCTGTGAGTAACGACCAGCGGGATGATTTCAGAGAGGCCTGGAGAGACTGACATGAACTGATGCTACATGAAGTGAACAGAATCAAGAGAACATTGTCCACAGCAACAGCAAGATCATGTGATGATCAATTCTGACGGACCTGACACTTTTCACCAGTGAGTTGATTCAGGTCAGTTGTAATGATCTTGTAATGAAGAAAGCCATCTGTACCCAGAGAGAGGATTGTGGAAAGAGCATGGATCACAACATAATATTTTCAGGCTTTTTGTTGTTGTTTGCTTGCATTTTGGGGTTTTTTTTCTCATTTTTTCTTTTTTGATCTGATTTTTCTTGTGTAGCATGATAATTATGGAAATATGTATAGAAGAATTGCACATGTTTAATATATATTGGATTACTTGCCATGTAGAGGAATGGGTGGGAGGAAGGGAGGGAAAATTTTAGAACACAAGATTTTGTAAGGGTGAATGTTGAAAATTATCCATGTATATATTTTGAAAATAAAAAGCTTTAATAAAAAAAAAATCTGATCCAAGTCTAATAAGGTAGTTGGTGGCACAATGGTTAGAGTTCCAGGCCCAGAATCAGGAACAGCTGAGTGCTAATCTGGCCTCAGACATTTCACAGCTCTATGACCCTGGGCAAGTCACCTAACCCTTTCTGCCTAAGTTTCCTCATCCATTTAATGGCCTGGAGAAAGAAATGGAAAACCACTCCAATTATCTGTCAAGAAAACCCAAATTGGGATCATGAATAATCAGACATGACTGAAATCATTGAAGAACAATAACAATTATTGCCTGAGGTCCAACCTGTTTAAGTTCAGAGATCATTTTCCCAAGTGAACCATTTGGCAAAGGATGTTTCGGCCATACAAACTCTCATAGAGTATTTACTGAAATGAGGAAAGTACACTATCTATACTAGTAGAGAAAGCATCTATACTGATGACTCCTCAAAGTCTTATTGGAGCATTTCCTTCTCCCTCCATCACATTCATGTCTAACTGCATCTATTTTGTTCAAAATACATAGTAAGAACTTTATCATTTGTCGAATCTTGGTAGTGAGAACCCTGGATCTGCCCTCCCTATTTCTTAAAAATCTTTTTGTAAGAAACTTCTGGATGACCTGAAATCATTGGCAAGACATCACAGTGATTCACCAGTATAGACATTCATGGCAGTAGAATAGTAAACTATTTATGATATTGATATTGATGACAGGAACAATTCTGTCTGTTGTCAGAACTTTACGTCTAGGGCATATTCTGAAAAATAACTGAAGATTACAGATGATAGATAATAGCTAAAAGCTGAGTTGATGTTCCTTTAAACACCATTCCTCACTTTATAAGTACATTCATGTAGTTTGGCTATCTACATTTGTCGAATTAAATGAAGGATGGTCAAATATTTATTTCATCTGGTCTTGTATATTATTAAAAAAAAGAAAAAACAAGGCAATCGACATTAGCTCCATATGTTCTATAAATTACAATGACTCCCTATTATTAGAATTTGCCAAAAAAAAAAAAAAAAGAGATAGTCATCTGTGGCTGTCACTTTATGATCTAGTGGCCACAAAGTTGAGTGCTGCAAAACTGATTTGACAAAGCTCTGGAAGGAACCTGAAAAAATCATAAGCATTCACCTGACTTGTGACAGGACTACCTTCAAAACTATCACTACCCAATTATGAAGGATGCCCAGAAAAAGAGGTTAAACAACCTCCTTCTAGCATCTTTTCTAATAGTTGTCTATTGTCTTCTTGAAGATCCTCATATTGAAGCTTAAATCAGTTTTTTTTCTTGTTTTGTTCATTTAGGAGATAGGTAATAAGTAGTACCACCTTCTGGATCCCTAGTCATTTTTAAGTTAAAATGAGTTTTTAATGAATGTCTTTTGATTTTTGTACAACACTCATTCATCCCACACCACTACTAAGAATCTCATTATAACAAAGGGAAAAAAAAAAAGCAAGCAAATACCAAGGGTGACTCATTTTCTATTTGCCTTAGTTTCTTCAAACATTAAATGAGGATATTAATGGCAGCTACTTCCCAGGGTTGCTGTGGGATCAAATCAGATGATATTTATAAATATTATTGTTTGGCATGTAGTGGAACCTTTAAAAATGCTATTATTAACAATTATCAATTACTAGTAGAATCCAGGTTTTTTCCTCTTTCAGGGATTGATTTGATTGAAAAATAATTTGGTGGAATGATTTCTTTCTCAATTTTGCAAATGATTTATAATATAAAGTTAATTGTCTTTCAACTATTTGTTGCATTTGACTTAATCCGTCTGGGCAAGCATTTAAAAAATATTACTTTGCTTAATTTATGAATTGTCAAATTCATTTTCTGAGACTGAGCCTTTAAAATTTTCTATTTCCTGTTCTTTAAATTGAGTATTTTGATTTCTGTAAGCATTCATTAATTTTATTGTGAGATTTTTTTCATATTATTTGACATAATAGTTTTTGCACTTTCTTCGTCTGTTGTCAATTTCCCTTTCCTATTTTGAATTTAATGATTTGTTTTTTTCTCTCCTTTTGGAGAAAATTAATAATTTTTTTCTATTTTATTCATCTTTTGAAAAACCTGTTTCCTAATTTTATTTATATACTTATTTTTCTCCTTTTAATTTGTTTTTCAGGCTTTGTATTTGTTTGGGATTTTTACTTTCTCATTTTTGTAATTTGGTTTTTAATTACCAAATTTATTAATCACATACTTTCTTTTTCATTGATACAAAATATTTTAAGATGTAAATTTTCTACTAAAGATAACTTTGACAGTTTGGGAATATTTTCTCAAGACTGCCATTTTCCTTGATAAAGTTCTTTATTATTTATATGTGTTGTTCTTTGACTCATTCATTCTTTGTGATTGTATTTTAATCTCTAAAGTGGGGTGCTTTTTTCAATTTCCTTTTTTTGATGATCATTTTACTTAATTATGTACCTTAACGGATGTATTTAATATTTTTTCTTTTCTGAATTTGGTTATTTTTATTGCTTTTTGTAAAGCTGTTTGTTCTCTATTTTTTAATTACTAGAATTCTATCATATCAAATTTTTCTTTTCAGAAAAAGTTTAGGTCCATTTTTGTCTAGGTCCTTGTCTCTTTTCTTTCTTTATCTTATCACTAGGTTTGTCTGGATCTGAAAGATATACATTGAAGTCCCTAGAAATTAATGTTTTGCTGTTTTTTTCTTCTTGTTACATGATTAGCTTTTCCTTGTAAGTTCCTAGATACTATCATTCAGTGGATATATGTAACATTAATATTGCTTCATTTATTTATGGTCCTTTTAAGCATAATATAGTTTCCTTAATAATGTCTTTTAGTCATATCAAGGTTAGTTCAATCCATATGCATTCATTAAGTGCCTCTTATGTGCTAGGCATCTTACTAAGTGCTGGGAAGACAAAGAAAGCCAAAAACAACCCCACCTATCCTTTTATACCTACTTTCTAATAGTGGAAATAACACGCAAACAATTACATGTTTACAAAATTTATATATAGAATCAATTGGAGATAATTTCAGAGGGAAAGTTTGGAATTCTTTTAACTAATACTATTTAACTTATTAATAGTATTTTTCATTTTATTTTTTAATTTTCTTCCATTTACTTATATCTTCAGCTTCATTTCAAGGACTCGGACTTTAAGTTGGAGGAGGCTGTCCCACTTTTAAATGGCATGGCTAGGTCTGAGGCCCGTTTCCCAGTGTAGCCCTGGAGTGAGACCCAAATGTTCACAGGGACTATTTGTATCCAACCTGTGGCAGAGCACTCCGAGCTCATATTGATCTGAACGGCCACAGTCAGAGGCACTGTAACTCGACTCTAACGTAGTGATGTCATTTTGGTCCTCTTTGAGAATGAAGGATAATAACCAATCACTGAAGATATTCGTCTACCTTGGATAGATTTACTACTCAAATGCACTGCTCTGACACTTCAGAAAGCAGCCTGATACATTCTCCCCTTGCTTCATGGACTGCTTATTCATCATCATGAACATAATTTCAAAAATAACTTCCAGCATCAGTTCAGTCTTTTAATTTTGATGAGTCAGGTACTGCATAAGTATCTAATATAAGACCAAATAGGGTCACAAGGAAACATTAAAAGTAAGTGTAATTTAATGAACTCTTGCTCTGGATAGTAAGTTTTATGATTTACAACCACTGAAAGATGGCCTCTCTCTCTCTCTCCCTCCCTCCACCTCATTCCCTCCCTCTCTCCCTCTTTCCCTCCCTCCCCCCTCTCTATCTCTTTCTGTCTCTCTGTCTCTCTCTGTCTCTCTGTCTCTCTCTCTCTCTCTGTCTCTGTCTCTCTCTGTCTTTTTCTGTCTCTCTGTGTGTGTCTCTTTCTGTCTCTCTCTGTCTCTTTCTCTCTCCGTCTCTCTCTCTCTGTCTGTCTCTCTCTCTCTCTCTGTCTCTCTCTCTCTCAATATGTATATATATATATATATATATATATACACACACACATAGACACATAAATATATGTGTATATATCTATCTCTTTCTCTCTGTGTCTCTCTGTCTCTGTATCTTGCTTCCTTTCTTCTTCCTTCCCTCCTTTCCTTCTTTCTTTTCTTCCTTGTTGACCAGTTGAATGATATCACTTAACTCTTAAGACAATACAAACTGAATATCCATGTGAAAATTAACAATAGCACTCATATAGGAGATATGAGAACTTTTAATAAATGTATACGGCCAAATCACTACTATAAGTCCAAAATGAGTAAGTTTCAAATGAATTTAGTATTACCTGTATCAAGTTTATGGGGAAAATTGTAAAATGTTTGTAAAAACTAAATTTTCTGTAAAAAACTGTGGTGGTTCAGTAAATCAATCGTGTCTGACTCTTCATGACCCCATAGAGTGACTGTCCATGTTTTGTTTTGTTTTGGCAATGATCCTGGAATATTTTTCGATTTTCTTTTCTAGTGCATCTGGTGGATGCTTTTGTCAGGCAATCAGAGGTTAAGGGACTTATCTAGGATTACACAGCAAGGAAGTGTCTGTGGCTTTGAATTCACATGTATTTGAATTCAGGTCTTCCTGACTCCAGTACTCTATCCACTGATCTACTAACTGCCATATAAATATATGGTGAATATATATCTATATCTATATCTATATTATATATATATGATATATATATATGTGTGTGTGTGTAAATACATGATGAGTATAGATGTATATGTATGTATATATATGTATTTATATAAAATAACAAATTATATTATAGTCCATATCACTTGCAGTTTCACCTTATTATAACATTAGACAATCAGCACAATTCATTACTAGTACTGATGCCAATAACTTCTTTTAAATAGTTTATGATCATTCCAATTTTACATTTAAAAAATTACTGCTTATAGAACATTTTGAACTTTACATTTTTCAAACTTAACATATTCAAAACAGAACATATTTTCTGTCCCAAAGCCAGTTCTTCTCTATTATTGTTGAAGGCATTACCAATCTTCTTGTCACCTAATTTTACTAAATTGGTGCCATCTTTATCTTTTCATTCTCCCTCAGCCCACATATCTAATAAGATGCTAAAATCATGTAATTTCTTTATTTACAAATCTATACTAATGAAAAGGGCTTGTCTTTAATAATTTGTCATAATAAATTATATTCTTTCTATTGTACTGCATTGTTTCTCTGGCCATTCTTTTTATTTCTACTTAATTTGTTGGGAATTCTCCTTTTTTTTTTTTTTTTTTTTTAGAAATTTGTGTATTCTACCACCATCTTTCTTCCTTTCTCCCTACCTCCCTCACACTGGTTTGAGATTTATTAATGCTGGAAAACTGACAAAGCAGCATTTGATTTAATCATTTAAATTGTTTTTGATTTTATATAATTTTAGATCTTTATAATTTTCCCCTGTGTTTTGGGGATGGTGGTGGTGATGATGATTTCTTGATTTTCTAGGTTTTTTCTTTAAACTGTATACTTAGTTCACTGATTCTTTATTTTTTTTTTTTATTAATCTAAGCTTTCAAAAAAAATTTTAAGATTCATTCTAAAACTATGGGTGTATATTGGTACATGCTGTATCATTATTTATTATTTGTCTTTTCACATAATGAAACATGATTTGTTCTTTGACCTTCACAGTATAGGATAAAATTCTGTAATCATTTAGATTTTTATATATTAATTTTTATATTTGTTTATGATTTGTTTGGGCCTGGGAACATGGCAAATTATTCTCAAGATGCTATAATATGCAAAGAAATATGTATTTCAAAAATATTTTTATTCAAAGGATGACATAAGTTTTTAATAACTATTTCCCCCAGTTGTATCTTTAGTTTATAGTTTGTTTAGATTTGTTAGATGTTTAGCTCTGAAAGAAAAATATTAAGATATAATTATTTTGTTAGTATTTATTTCTTCTTGAACTTAATTATCTTTCTTTTATGCAGACCACTATACTATTTGTTTTACATATATTATTAATAATATTGTTTCACTTCCTATAAATGCTTTAAACACATTGTGAGATAAACATAATGCTTAATGCTATTGACATTGCAAAATTTAATTATTGATTTTAGTGCAATTATGATTTAGTTTCTTTTTAATCACATGATGTATAGTTTTGTTCCAGCTCAATATTGTCATTTTGTGTGTGTGTATGTGTGTGTGTGTATTACTTCTATTACTTCTGTGTGTTTCTTTTGTGCAGCAAATTGTTGGATTCTGTTTTCTTATCCATTTTGCTATTTCATTGTATTGGGGAATTTAATCCATTCCCATTTAAGGTTATACTTTTAGATTTTTATTTTCTTTAATTTCACTCTTTTGTATTTATTTCTATCTCTTTTCATTTCAGTCAGTGCTTGCTCCATGCCTTTATATTTGTTTATATTAATTTTTGCCAGTCTCTATCCTCATGGCCTGTTTCTTTTTTTCTTACTTTTTTTTACGGTATCCCAAATTTCTTGGATTTGTGTTAAATCTTCCTTCCTTCCTTCCTTCCTTCCTTCCTTCCTTCCTTCCTTCCTTCTTTCCTTCCTTCCTTCCTTCCTTCCTTCCTTCTTTCCTTCCTTCCTTCCTTCCTTCCTTCTTTCCTTCCTTCCTTCCTTCTTTCCTTCCTTCTTTCCTTCCTTTCTTCCTTCCTTCCTTCTTTCCTTCCTTCCTTCTTTCCTTCCTTCCTTTCTTCCTTCCTTCCTTCCTTCCTTTCTTTCTTTTTCTTCCTATCATCTATTATCTCTCTCTGACTGTTTTGTTCTGTCATTATTCTATCCCATCCCATATCTTCCTATTCTACTCTAATCTCTTCTTTTTACTTTACCCTCTGCCTGCTCAGATAAAGTTAATGATTTTAAAGTTCTCCTGGACCTGACTCTCATCCATTTTCTTATCTAGAATAATATGCATGAGTTTCATTTTTTGTTTACTCCTAATCTTTATCTTTCTTCTTCTTGCATACTCACATTTCATTTTCTCATTCTTTATAGAACTATTTCAATCATCTTAATTTAGAACCTTTTTAGTTTATTGGAAACACTCAACATTTTATTTGTTTTAAAGTAATTTTATCAATATTTTATAGACATTTTAAAGTTGAATATCTCCTCCCACTTGAACTTAGAAAGACAAATCACTCATTTCAATAAGGCAAAATAAAGGAAGAAGACTAAGCATTTATTAAGAACCTACTATGTATCAGGCACAGTGCTAAGCACTTTACAAGCAATATCTCATTTGATTGTCACAGCAAACAGAATTAGATTGCAGAATATGTTCCACATAAATTTATTGACAATTTTTGTTTTAGCATTGTTTAAATTTTGTTCTATATGTTGCCTCCCCTCAAAAACAACCTAAATAACAAAAAGGAGTTCTTGAAGAAAAAAAAAAGGAAGATTCTTTTCCAACTATTTACTTCATTATATTAGTGTAAATTTCCATGCTTCTTTGTATTCATCATATTTCTCATTTCTTGTATAACAGCAATATTCTATTACAACATGTAGTACAATTTGCTTAGTCATTCCTTTGTTATATTTTTCAAAAACTATGACTATAGAGAGTAATTCTTTAGACATGCAATTGCAGGGTCTAATTCTGTTCGTAATGAATGGTTTGGGTTTTTTTTTGGGGGGGGAGGTTTGGTTGTTTTTGTTGTTGTTCTTAGAGGCCAGACTGTCTTTTAACTCTTTTTGTATCCCCAGAACTTAATATAGAATCTGGCCCATCAATGGTGTTTAATGAATGTTCATTAATTTTGTTTATTTATTTTTCATTTACTAAAAATATACTCATCACAATAGCTTCCATGCAATGTACACCAACAAAATACTAAGTACTAGAGAAATAGTCATAGAGATAGTGAGACAAGGTCATTAATCAGCTAGCATTTATTAAATATTAATTATATATTAAAGATTGTACTAAATGTTGGGAATGCAAATATTAAAAAAAAGAAATTTCCTTCTTTCAAGAATTTGTTTTCATTCAAGGGAATAAACTCTATAAAACAAAACAAAAAAAAAACTCTTACACTACAATCCTTTTTCTATGATTGAAAAAATATAGAATAGAACCTGTAGAAGGGTTTCTTTTTCTCGGGGTGGATTATTTCAGCTATATCCTGGTTATTGGACAACTTCTAATTGAATTTAAGTAACAAGAGGACAGTTTCTCCAGGACAAATCTGTCTGCTGCATTTTGCATTAGCCAAAGTCCTTGAAAACGGAACCAATGGGAAGCTGTGGATGAGAACAAGCCATTCTGATTCCATGGGATCTGATGACCACAGAACAATTTTCCATTGTACTAAAGAGTTTTCCAGTGTGCCATTAAGCCAACTTTCAGCTTTGTATAAAATTCATACAGTAATGATTTTCATTTTCTGTGACTTGTCCAACTTGGGATAGAAATGTGACATGTCTGACTTAGTGCTGTACTAGGAAGTATCTTTTCATTGTTGGAGAAAGGAAAACAAACACTTTCACAGTTTAATCAATCTTATGGAGCAGATGGATACAGCAGTTAGTGCAAAAACAATTTTGCCAGGAATATTAACACGTCTACAATTTATCAGAAAGGGGAGTAGTCACTTACCAACAATTTTTCAAAAATATTATAGGATATCTACTGGCAGGCACCACAGTAAATAATTTCTGACTTTGTGTTCCCACATGGTCTTATGAGGTCATTAAAACTGATAATTAAGTTGTCTATGTACATGAAATGCAATGGAGAATTGAGGTAATCTTGCAGGTGGTTTAGTCCCCAAATCACTTGTCTAAAATATTCAGATAATTGAAGCAAAAAACAAATTTAAAAAAACCCCTTTGTCTTTGATTTGTCCAGATGATTGCTTTAATTTTCAATTTTAATTTTCATGCCTAGCTATACATTTATATGCTGGGGTGTTCATATCAGAAGATTCTATATTTAAATACCATTGCTAAACTAATTCCAATATTTCATACAAAATTATTTTTCTTTAAAAACAACAACAACAACAACAAAAACAAGGGCAGCTAGATGGTGCAGTGGATAAAGCACTAGTCCTGAAATCAGGAGGACCTGAGTTCAAATCTGGTCTCAGATACTTAATACTTCCTAAATTGTCAAAAAAAAAAAAAAGGGAAAAAAAGAAAAACAATGGGAGTCTTCAAATTTTATGTGGATTATGTTGTAATAGTGCTTGTTAGCATATGTTCAAGTAAAATATGCTATACTTGAGAATTAATTTCTCAGATCTAACTATAAAAGCCTTATAGAGACCAAAGTCCCTAATGTAGCTGAAATCAACATCATCTAAGAGTTGCCCTATTTCTTATCCAATCCTGATAGAAGATTTTTATTCTTCCTGTGCTTTTCTCTTCTCTATACTCTTTTCCTTCTCTTCCTGTGCTCTTCACAGAGAAGACATTAGTCCTCTGGGACAATTGCTTAATTCACTGTGTAAGTTGTTGGTTAAATGACTATCAATATTATATTTTTAAATGTTTTCATCTTATTTAATTAATATACCATTTAACACAACAATTTTGAACCATAATATTGAATTTCTTGGAGTAGAGAAAAATTAAACATGTCTTTATTTATTTCTCACTGTAATAACCGAGTCCTGCTGAGAATTCATCAATGTTGAAAAATCTGGAAGGACAAAAAGGCAGAGACTGAAGTCATTATCCTGGCTTAAAGAGCTGATGAATGCGTAAGCCAGAAAGAGAAATATAATGCATTATTTGAAAGTTAGTAGCTGTCTCCATTCTGGGACCTCAACCTATCAGAACATAGCTATGTGGGTTAAAGAAGTGAGCCCAGAGTGGGTATTACATTAGAGTTCACAGAGTAATAGGAAAGGGGATGTTTCAAAATAGTGTCTAAAAACAAGCAGATGTTCAGTTCTTGAATAAATATTTATTGTTTATTGCACTGTAGTAGCCTTTGGTAATTAAAAGATGAATAGATGGCAAACATTGCTCTGATGTGCTTATAATCTTTAAAAATAGAGAAAGCTGAATTCTGGAGTTGGAGCCAGAGTAAAGGCAAGAAGCTGTTCAAGCATTCCAAGTTTCCCTTCAAAACCACATGAAAGCAAATCTTTGAACAGAAGCTGGAATGAAAAAACCCACAAAGAGACAGAATGAAACTATTCTCTGGTTCTTCACTGAGGTGAAAGGGGTGCTCAGTCCAACTCAGATAGTGTAGGGGAAAGCCAGTGAGAGAGTCTTAATCATAGTAGATCAGCAAATGAGACACTTGGTCTTGGCTCAGTAGCAGAGCAGACCAGTGGGGCAGCCTCTAGCCTCAGCACAGAAGGCAAATCACCAGCTTTGGGGAAATCAGACAATGAATGGGATTAGGCAGGGCTACCCCTGCTGTGTACAAGATGCCAGACACAAGGATCCTCTATGTTGAAAACCAAGACTCAAAGCTGCATAAGAAGTTTGGGAGAGAGCCCCTCATAGCCCAGAACAACAATTTTAAAATTCACAAAATAGGAAGAGAGAGAGAGAGAGAGAGAGAAGAGAAGAGAAGAGAAGAGAAGAGAAGAGAAGAGAAGAGAAGAGAAGAGAAGAGAAGAGAAGAGAGAAGAGAAGAGAAGAGAAGAGAAGAGAAGAGAAGAGAAGAGAAGAGAAGAGAAGAAGATAGGGAGAGAGAAAAAGAGAGAGGGGGGAAGGAGAAAGGAAGGAAGGAAGGAAAAGAAAAAAGGAAAGGAAAGAAGAGAAGAAAGGAAGGAAGGAAGAGAAGGAAGGAAAGGGAGGAAGACAAGGAAAAGAAGGAAGAGAAGGAAGGAGGGAGGGAAGAAGGGAGAGAGGAAGAAAGGAAGGGAAGGAAGGAGGGAGGGAAGGAAGGAGATAAGAAGATGAGCAAGAAACTGAAAAGAACTTTAACCATAGAAAGCTATTATGGTGAGAGGGAAAAATAAAACACCAACTCAGAAGAAGACAAAATGCCAACATGTGAAACCTCAAAGGATGATATGAATTGGTCTCAAGCCCAAAGAGCCTTCTTGGAAATATCTGCAAGGAACTTTGTAAGTCAAATAAGGGAGGTAAAAGAAAAATTGGAAAAGAAATGAGAGGTGTGCAAGAGAGAGACAACAGCCTGTAAAAAGGAAGGACAAAAATTCCTTAAAAAGTACACTTGGCCAAATGCAAAAAAAAAAAAAAAAAAAAAAATCCGCTGAAGAAAATAACACTTTGAAAAGTAGAATTAATCAAATGGAAAAGGAGCTACAAAAATCTAACTGAAGAAAATCATACATTAAATCTAGAAATGGAGCAAATGGAAGCTAATGACTTTATGAACCATAAAGAATCAGTCAAACAAACTAAGAAGAATGAAATAAACGACATTATTGGGAAGACAACTGACATGGAAATTAGATCCAGGATAATAATTTAAAAGTTACTGGTTTTCCTGAAGGCCACAATAAAAAAAAAGGAGTCTGGTTAGCATTTTTTAAGAGAACCAGAGGGCAAAATAGTCATTGAAATAACCCATTGATCACCTCCGGAAAGAGATCCCACAAGGGAAATCACATTGTTGTGGAAAACATTGTAAAATTCCAGAACATTAATCTCAAGGAAAAAATACTGCAGGCTGCCAGAAAACAAACAAACAAACAAACAAACCCCAATACTTCAAGTATAGAGGAACCACAGTCAGCATTACCCAGGATTTGGAAGCTTCTACAGTGAAAGATTGAGAGACATGGAATATCATATTCCAGAAGACAAAAGATCTCAGGTTACCACTAAGAATAAACTACCCAGTGAGACTGAGCATCATCTTTCAGGCGAGAAGATAGAACTTCAGTGATGTAAAGGACTTTCAATCATTTCTATTGATAAGACCAGAACTAAACAGAAAATCTGATTTACAAATACAGAACTCAAGAGAAACATAGAAAGGTAAACATAAAAGGGAAAAAAAAAAGTTATTTAAAGGGTAAGCTGTTTACATCCCTAGATTAGAAAATGATACTTGTAACTCTTGAGAACTTTATCTTTTTTAGGGAAGTTAGATGGGGCATAGATAGAATGTGTGGGTATAATTGACTCTCATGTGATGATATTAAAAAAAAGAGAGAGAGATTAAAGGGTAGAGAAAGGCTTGTACTAGTGTAGTATAGAGCCAGAACTCTGTACGTGAAATAAGGATTCTTACAAGGTGTTATCTAAATGGAATTAATAAGACAATGGTTATCTAGTTTAGCATGATGCTTAATAGTTCATCAATATGATGAATGGATTTAATTGTAATAGGATATTTAAGAGGTCAGAGTCAGATCTAGAGAGGACTCAGAGACAGACTCAGAGAAGACAGAGGCCTGGAGGCTGGAGCTCAAGGTCTCGCAGCCAAGGAGAAACATACATTCCACCTTTGTGGTGGCTGGCCTGTCCTCCTCCATTTCTCCACTGAGACCAAGCCCCATCTAAAGGGCCTCCAGAAATCTAGCCAAGCCCCAAGTGAAGGAGACAGACTGTGAAGGAGATAATAAAGAATTTAGACTCTATCCCTGGCTATTCTAGTGGTGATTACTCTGCTGAAATGAAGACTGGTCCAAAGAAAGCTAACCAAAATACTGCATACTGGGAGAAGAGAAAAAGAAGGTTAAGTGGAATAAATTAGGTCACATGAAGAGGCATAAAAAGACCTATTACTGCAGAATGAAAGAAGGGAGGATGACGAGTATTGTGTGACGCTTAATCTCATTATTTTGACTCAAAGAGGAAATAACATATTCACTCAATTAAATATAGAAACTTATCTTTTCCTATAGGGAAGTAGGAAGAGAAAGGGGAAAGAAAAGGGGGTGCTGGATGGGAAGGGAGGGGAGAAACAATAGGAAAAAGGGGTAAGAAAAGAAAGAAGAAGTAATAGGACTGAGGGCAGATTGAGAGAGGGGTTGGTCAGAAGCAAAACACTACTAAGGAGGAATAGGGTGGAGAGAAGAGTATATAGAAAGAAGAAAATAGTATGGAAGGAAATACACAGCTGGTATTCATAACTGTGATTGTGAATGGGATGAACTCTCCTATAAAAAGAAATGAATAACAGAGTGGATTAAAAACCAGAATTCTACAATATGTTTGCAAGAAACACATTGAAACAGAGAGATATAGATAGAGTAAGGATAAAAGATGGGAGCAGAATTTATTATGCTTCAGCTGAAGTAAAAAAAAAAAACAAACGAAACAGGGACAGCAATTCTGATCTTAGACAAAGCAGAAGCAAAAATAAATCTTATTAAAAGAGATAAAGAAGAAAATTGCATCTTGTTAAAGGGCATTATTGATAATGAATTGATATTAATACTAAACATATATGCACTAAGTGATACAGCATGCAAATTCTTAGTAAAGCAGTTAAGCCAGTTCCAGGAAGAGACAGCAAAATTGTCAATCTCCCCCACTCAGAATTAGATAAATGTAACCACAAAAATTAGAGAGGGTAGTAGAATATCAGGAAACTTAGATATGATAAACCTCTGGAGAAAATTGAATAGGTATAGAAATGAATGTACCTTTTTCTCAGCAATACATGGAACATACACAAAAAGTAACCATATATTAGAGTATAAGAACCTCACAATCAGATGCAAAAAAGCAGAAATAGTAGAGGCATCTTTTTCAGATCATGATGCAATAAAAATTACATTCAGTAAAAGGCTAGGGAAAGATAGATTAAAAACCAATTGGAAATTAGATAGCAAATTCTAAAGAATGGGTGGGTCAAACAAATTATAGAAACAATTAATAATTATATCCAAGAGAATGATAATAATGAGACAATATACCAAAACTTGTGGGATGCAGCCAAAACAATTTTTAGGGGAAATTTTATATCTCTAGATGTTTACATGAATAAAATAAAGAGAAGATCAATGAATTGGGCATGCAACTAAAAAAAGCTAGAAAAAGATGAAATTAAAAACTCCCATTTAAATATCAAATTAGAAACTCTAAAAATCAAGAGAGATTAATAAAATTAAAGGTAAGAAAACTATTGAACTAATTAATAAAACTAAGATTTGTTTTGATGAAAAAACTAGCAAAATAGATAAACCATAAGTTAATTTGATTAGAAAAAGAAAAGAAAAAAACAAATTACCAGAATCAAAAATGAAAAGGAAGAACTTACTACCAATGAAGAAGAAATTAAAGCAATAATTAGGAACCATTTTGCCCAATTGTAAACTAACAAATCTGACAATCTAATTGAACTGGATGGATATTTACAAAAATATAATTGTCCAGAACAACATAAGAGAAATAAATTATTTAAATGACCTCATTTTAGAAAAAAGAAATTGAACAAGTCATCAGTGAGCTACCTGAGAAAAAATCTCCAGGGCTAGATGGATTTACAAGTGAATTCTACCTAACATTTAAAGTACAATTAATTACAATATTATGTAAACCATTTGGAAAAAAATAAGGGAAGAAGTAGTCCTACCAAATTTGTTCTACTACATAGATGTGGTGCTGATAACTAAATCAGGAAGAGCCAAAACAAAGGAAGAAAATTATAAATCTCCTAATTAACATTGATGCAAAAAAAATTAAATAAAATATTAGCAAAAAGATTACAAGAACTTATTATTAGAATAATACACTATGACTAAGTGGGATTTATACCAGGAATGAAGGGCTGATTCAATATAAGGAAAACTATTGATATAATTGATCATATCCATAATGAAACTAACAGAAATCATATGATAATCTCAATAGATGTCAAAAAAGTTTCTGACAAAATATAACACCTATTCCTATTAAAAATACTAAACAACATAGGAATAAATGGAGTTTTCCTTAAAATGATAAGCACCATCTATCTACAACCAACAGCAAGTATTATTTATAATGGAAGAAGCTTGACACGTTCCCAGTAAGATAAGGGGTGAAAAAAAATGCCCATTATCACCAGTGTTATTCAGTATTACACTGGAAATATTGGTTTTAACAATAAGAAAAGAAAAAGAAATTAAAGGAATTAGAATAGGCAATGAGGAGATAAAACTATCACTCTTTGCATATGATGGT
Organism: Antechinus flavipes; assembly: GCF_016432865.1. Classification (NCBI taxonomy): domain Eukaryota; kingdom Metazoa; phylum Chordata; class Mammalia; order Dasyuromorphia; family Dasyuridae; genus Antechinus; species Antechinus flavipes. Next base: position 33,483,165 of record NC_067402.1, on the reverse strand, counting down.
ATATTTAACAGAATCCTAGAGAATCAATCAAGAAACTACTTGGAACAATTAACAGCTTTAGCAAAGTTACAGGATAGAAGATAAACCCATACAAATCATCAACTTTCTATATGTTATTAATAAAGCCCAGCAACAAGAGATAGAAAGGGAAATTCCATTTAAAATTTGTAGACAAAACAAAATATTTGGGTGTTTATATGCCAAGACAAACTCAGACACTGTATAAACACAATTACACTTCTCACACAAATAAAATCAGATTTAAACAACTGGAAAAATAATAATTGCTCATGGATAGGCCGAGCTAATATAATAAAAATGGCAATTCAGCCTAAATTAGTCTACTAGTTCAGTGACATATCAGCCAAACTTCCAAAAGTTATTTTATACAGATAGAAAAAAAATAATAGAATTCATCTGGGAAAAAAAGATCTAGAATATCAAGGAAACTAACACAAAAATGCAAAGGATGGTGCACCCAATAGTAACAGACTTAAAACTATTATAAAGCAGCAGTCATGAAAATCATTTGGTATGGGTTAAGAAATAAGAGTTATGGATCTGTGGAAAGGTTAGATACACATGACACAATAATCAATGACTAGAGTAATCTACTATTTGATAAACCTCAAAACTCCACCTTTTGGGATAAGAAATCACTATTAGCCAAAAATTTCTTGGAAAACTAGAAAATAATGTCAGAAACACAACTTAGAACTACATCTCGCAATCCATACCAAAATAAGGTCAAAATGGGTGCATGATTTATGTGTAAAGATTGATACTACAGGCAAATTAGGAGAGTAAGGGATAGTTTACCCATAAGAACTTTGGAGAAAGGAGAAGTTTATAGCCAAAGAAATAGAAAACATTATGAAATGAAAAATGGATAATTTTGATTACATTAAATTAAAAAAAAGATTTGCACAAACAAAATCAATGAAAATTTAGATTAGAAGGTCAGAAGATTAGAAGGGAAACAGAACTAGGAAACAACTTTTACAGTCAATATTTCTGATAAAAATCTCATTTCTAAAATATGTAGAGAATTGACTTAAATTTATGAGGACAAGCCATCCCCCAAATGGTCAAATGTATATGAATAAATGGTCAAAGTATATGAATAGATAATTTTCAGATGAAATCAAAGCCATCTATAGTCATATAAAAATGCTCTAAATCACTATTGATCAGAGAATTGCAAATCAAAACAACTCTGAGGTACCACCTCATATCTAACAGATTGGCTAAGATGACAGGAAAATATCACAAATGTTGGAGGGGATGTGAGAAAACTGAGACACTAATCCATACTTGGTGGATTTACGAAGTGATTCAACCATTCTGGAGAGCAATTTGGAACTACCAAACTGCATACCTTTTGATGTAGCAATACCATTACTGGGTCTGTATCCCAAAGAAATCATAAAGGAGAGAAAAAGACCCTATTGTGCAAAAATGTTTGTAGAAGCTCTTTTTGTGATGGCAAAATATTGGAAAATAAGTATATGCCCATCATTTGGAGAATGGCTAACTAAATAATGGTATATGAAAGTAATGAAATATTATTGCTTTCCAAAAAGTGATTTTAGAAAGCCTTGAAATGATTTACATGAATGGATGCTGAGCAAAACAAGGAGAACCAGGAATACATTACACACAGTAATAGCAAGATCGTGCAATGATCATCTATGAAAGACTTGGTTCTTCTCAGTGGTTCAGTGATCCAAGGCAGTCCCAATAAACTTTGGATGGAAAATGCCATCTGAATCCAGAGAGAGAACTGTAAAGATTAAATGCAAATGAATACATACTATGTTCACTTTTTTTTTTTTTGATTTTTTTCCTTTTGTGGTTCTTCCCTTTTGTTCTGATTTTTCTCTCCCAACTTGATTCATGAAAAAATGTGTAAAAATGAATGGGTATGAATAACCAAAATAATGTTTGTTTTACATGTAATTGGGGGAAACAAAAATTAAATTTTAAAAAATAGAGAAAGGTAATGTATGGGTATGACCAGATTCAGATATGTCAGTTTCTTGTTGAGCACACACTTTCTTTGGAATATCTTGGTCTATGAGGAAAGTCTTATCCCAAGGTTCATCAGAGTCTCTCCACTCTTGTAGCATCTCAGTAACACACACAGTGTTTTATATACATCGTGCTTAGCTTCTCTGCTTGAAATACTGCAAAAAGGACAAGTGCTGTTTGAATACTTCTGAAAAGTTGTAGAAAATATATTGAGAGTCTTATTAATGTTACATGTAGATTTCCCTCTCTAAGATTTTGCTATTCTCCATAGATGTTCTGCAGAGAAATCAGATTGCCTGTCAATTCTAACCAATTCTGACAACTGAGTGGTTTGACCCAACTGGTATTTTGTGATCTCTTTTCATAACGGATCCTATGGCAAATGACAAGGCAGAATTCTTACATACTATTGTATTTATGTCACACTGATATTATATTTCTTCCTCCATGTTCCTTATTTTTCTGAGGTATATTAGCTTAACTGGTTCACAGTAGCTGAATAAACGTTTGTTGATGTGTTTCTTATATTTTCCTTAAAAGCAAAAATGTGATCACTTAGACTGAAAAAAAAATCTAATAATTTTTTAAACTTATGGTACTAATCATTGTGTTATTTGTAGAAGTCCATGCTATTATTTAAATATTTTTTCTTTAGCTATCATCAACATGATGGTGTCCCTTCTGATTGTGTGTGTGTGTGTGTATCTGTGGAGAGAGGGGGAGGGGGAGCAGGAGGGAGGGAAGGAAGAAGGAAGGGAGGGAGGGAGGGAGGATGGGGGAAATACTTTTCTGTATATGTGTATTATGCAGGGTAGAGCTTAGTTTTCATATTCTCTGCTATCACTTGTATCTACATATGAGATTTTAAAAGAATCTTAAAGTTTTAAAATCAGACTTTTGGGATAAGGTTTATTTATTTGTATATAGGTTGTCAAAGGAAAATGGAAAGTAGTACCTTAGAATACTACCTTGAAAGAGAAAATGCCAACACATTTTTTTCTGCACCTGAAGCTTTTAATTCTTTAATCCACTATGGAATGTTGCTTAATTACATATTTTATTTATGCATAACTGAAAATTATGTACTTTAGTTTCAACAATGCTAGGAAAGCATGTATTGTTTATAAATAAAGTAAGGCCTCTTTGCCACTATTTTCCATGTATGAAATATTTGGGAAATTTGCACTGGTTTTTTACTTTTTTAAAGTTGATTTAAAAATTGGTGGATTTTTCTTTTTTAGTTTAAATGTTTTCTCAAGAAATCAAAGAATACTTCATCTAAAAATAAGAAGACGATTCTATCATGATGGCCCAATATCTTTTTAATAAGTAATTTCTTCCCCCCAGGAGAACCTTCAGCAATCTATTTAGTTGACATTTTTTTGTTTTTATATCACCCTCATTCTCAAGTTGTTGCACTCCCTTCCCCTGTATAATCAATAATTCCCTTTTTATAAAAAAGCAAAAATCAGGAATAAAAAAAAACACTTATTGAAAATTAATCAAAACATTCCTAATTCCAATAATATATACAATGTCCCACCCCTATGGTTCTACAATTCTGCAAAGTCAAGGAGGTATATTTTTTCAACTTTCTCAGCACCAAGATCCCTGGTCAGTATTTTAACACAGAAGACAACTTCCTAGTTGTTTATAGGTGTATGTATGTTGTTAATGTTATTGCTGTTCATTCCATTTACTTTGTGGTAGTCATTGTATATGATGTTTCCCTGTTTTTGCCTCTTTCAATTCATGGCTTCCTATGCTACTCTAATTTTTTTATATTTACAAATAAATCAACAAATAGGTACTTACTATGTGCTTACTACGGCTAGATACTGTGTTTTGGTAGGGAAAGAGTACATTCTAGGAGTTTATTATATTATATTATGTTATATATATGTATATATATATATATAACAAATATACATACATATACATATATACATATGTACATATGTATATATGTATATATATATATATATATATATATATATATATATATATATACACACACACACACACATGTTATACAAACAGTATAAAAACAGGTTAAAAGGAGTATTGTGTAGGAGACACAGCAAGAAGGCTAGTCTGGATGAATTGTAGTTTACAGTAAGGACTTATGGTGTAGAGGGCTGAAACTCTTGAGTGGTTGCACTGAGGTTGGTTCAAGCACTTAGGGCTAATTACTGATTGGACAGTACTCTATGGGCATATGCTTGCAAAATGGTCCTTCCCGCTATCCTGTGCTGGCTCAATGATTGGTGGACACAGAGGCTTGTAGGAGGTACTAGGGGATGGAGTAAGATGAGCCAGAGTCACTTTTTGCGGTGGATGAGGAAGGAGGTTGTGGAGATCCTGCATCCATCCCCTTCACTTCTACCCCTAAAGACCCAGAATAAAGACTAATGACTTTTGCTTATCCTGACTTCCGCTGATTCTGGGGTGTCTGGGGTGCTCACACGGTTGTCACATATGGTATATAATAAACTTGGAAATATAAATTGGGATAAACTCATGAAGGACTCCAAATGTCAAAAGATGTTATATTTGATTCAGAACCTATAGGGTATCTGTATTTTAGAAAAGTCACATTCACAATAGTGGGAAATAGATTGGATTGGAGGAAGACTTGAGGCAGGAATGCCAATTAAGAGGCTATTTCAAAAGTCCAGAAAGGATTTGATGATAGCCTGAACTAGGATTATTGTAAAATGGAGTGAAGATAATGTACAAGAAATAAGTTATGGAAGAAGAAATGACAAGTTTTAGCAGTTGACTGAATATTGGGCAAGATTGTGATTGGAAGGATCTTGATGCCTTTGATAGAAATAAGGAAATTCAAAAGCAGGGTGGATTTGGTAGAAAAGTGCATTAGATGAAAAGTTAACCTTTTAATAGTTAATGATTTAACTGAAAATAATTCTTTAAAAATTGCATGCTATTAACAATTATATGACAGTTTGCTACAAATCACAAATTATAAGAGAAAGGCAAATACAAACAACACTGCTGCTTCACCTCAAAACTGAAAAACAAAGATAACCAAAAAAATGAATATTGTTTATATTGGAGGTGCTGGATTATTATTGTCAAGTAATATATTACTTTCGTGTATTTTGGTTTGTTTAGCCATTCTACAAGTAAAAGGCATCTATTAGTTTATAGGTTTATTTTATCACCTACTATTTTGATGAAATTATCAATTATTTCAATTAATTTTAGTTGAACCTCCAAGGGTCATATATATGATTACATCACTTCCACAAAATAATGTTTTTGTTACTTCTTTGTCTAGCCAATTTCTTTTTCTTGGCTTACTGCTATTTCTTAGCATTTCTAGCTCTATATTAAATAAAAGTGTTCACAATGTGCAATCTTACTTTACTCTGATCTTACTGAAAAAGCCTCTAGTTTATTTTGATGATACATATGATAGTGGTCTTTTGATTTTAAATACATGCTATTTGCTATATTAAGATTCATTTATCCCTATGTTTTAAATTTATTAAACAAAAATGTATATTGTATTTTGACAAAATTTTGTCAAAACATTTTTTGTATCTATTGAAGTAATTCTATAATTTTATTTTTTTCTATTAATATGATCTATTATCTTTGTAGTTTGTCTAACTATAATATTGACCAATATTGTCTTTCTGGTATAAATCTGCCCTGATCATAATGTAAAATGTGTTTATGTGCTACCATAGTCTTTTTGCTAATATTTTACTTGATATCTTTTGGTTTTTGCATCATCTAAGTTTTCCCCAGTATTCCTCTGCCTTCTAATCTGAAGGAACTATGTAACAAAGAATTACTTTTAAAAAGAACAGCAAAGAGAAAGAATAGGAAAAAATAGCAGAATGAATCAAAACACAAAGCCCCTTTCTATATGTATGATTCTTTTCCCACCCCCTAAGGAGTGAAAGAGGTGTCATGTCTCACCTTTGGGACAAAGCTTATTATTTATAATTTTACAACATTTATTTGTAATTGTTTTGTGATTGGTATTTTTCCATTTTCATTGTTATAATCATTATATATATGTGTATATATATATATATATGTATAGTTTTTCTGGATCTGCTTCACTTTGCTTGAGTTCATGTATGTCTTTTCATGGCTCTTGTATTTATTCTGTTCATTGTTTCTTACCACATGGTAATATTACACTATATTCATATGCCACAATTTGCTTACTCATTCCCCAGTCGATGGATATCAACTTTGTTTCCACTTCTTTGCTACCACAGAAAGTGCTGTTATAAATATGGAACATGGAGACTGTCTTTTTTGGTCAATGATTTCCTTGAGATAACTTCCTAGCAGAAGAGTACTGAGGTCAAAGTCCATGGAGGAGCTTAAATAACACAGTATATAGAGCATTGGATTTAGAGTGAAGAAGTGCAACTTCAGACACTATTTTTGTGACTTAGGACAAGTCATTTAACCCATTGTTTTCTTCAGTTATCTCATCTGTAGAATGGGGATAATAATACTTGTTATGAGGATAATGAGATAATATTTGTAAAGTGCTTTGTAATACTTAAATTGTTATATAACTTCTGGATATTATTGTTAATTCTAAAATACTTCCCAAGAAGATTGTATTGACCCTCAACTCCAGTAACAATGCATTAAATGTACCTATCTTTCCACAATCCCTCACAACCACCAATCCAACTCTTACCATCTTTGCCAATTTGCTGGAAATGAGATGAAACCTCCAGATTATTTTCATGTACATTTTTTCTTATTATTAACCATCTCTTAATAGCTAAGGACTTTGTGATGTAGTTTATTAGGTATATTGGCCAATAAAAGCATTAGGTTCTTGGAATCAGGATACTCCAGTGAGTGGACACTCAGGAGACAGAAGCAAACCAGTGAACCCCTGTGGGGAAACTGCATGAAGGCAGTGAGAAAGGGCTTGATTTCAGCCTTAGCCTTGACCAAGGTCTGAATGTCTTGACAAAAGTTCTCTTCCCCACTGTGCCTAAAGGAGGATGACCCTGAAAACTGCATTCAAGGACTTCTCTTCCCACCAGTATCCTAGCAATATCCCCATATCAGCTGACAGCAGGGTCTGTACTAAAGGCCAAGTACAGACAGGATATAGATTCACAGCTTCACAAGAAGTTTAGCAAATTATACCAGGAGAGACTTCTTGAATATTCCCTTGAATATTTTGTCCAATCCCCTTTCTAAAAGCTCTTCAAACCTGATGGACTAAAGTGATTTTCACCAATAATCTTGGGGGAAGCACATTCATGGGACTCCAAGCCAATAGCATTAGAAGATCATCTCCAGATCCTCAGGAAGAACCGCTCATATCCTCCCTCCAGAAGCAAGACTTGTTTGAGAGAATGGAAGTTGAGATAATGATCCTCAGAGCATATATGGGCCATTGGTATGTAATATCTTCCTGGAGAAAGCCTCAACTTTTCCTTAAAGACATGGCCCATTCTGTCTTGGTGTCGTTAAAACTTAGAACAGTGTTAGCACAGAGTAGATAATTGATTGAGTCAAGTATGGACACTGACAAGATCACAGATTTTTGAAGGATGGAAATATTTTATAGGCTTGAAAGGGGAAAATGTTTTATCAGTAAAGGGATTTTCACATATATAAAATGTCCAATTATTCTGTTTGATCTGGTTCTTTCTGCATTTGTGCCTTTTTATTGTTGTAATGTATGCCTTTCCTTAGACTATGAGCTTCTTGAGGGCAAGAACAGTACGATTGTTGTTTTTCTTTATATGTACAGTGCTTAGTGTAGTGTTTGGGACATAGTAAGTGTTCAGTATCTGTTGACTAACTTACATTATTATTGAGATAACTTTTCACCGACTACACTGGCCCCCAAATAAATCCTCTTTCTTTCTTCCAAACGATTTGCTTAGAAAGTGTTAAAGAGAAGACAGCATCAGAAAACTGAGGCTTTTTCTTGAAAACACAGGCTTTCCAAAAACTTTTTGGGGCAAAACTAGAAATGATAGTTTACTGAAAGATGAAAGTGGCTGACAGAAAGCTATTGTTCCCTGTGTTTTATTCCTCGACAGACCACTTACATTAGGCTACAAATCTTAATATTTGGTCATAACTCCATGAGGTATCCCATTAGAAGTACATAGAAATGTGAGCTACCTTCATACTTTTATTTGGGAAGTATATCTGAGATCACTGTTCCCTGTTAATAAGACTGGGAAGTTGGAAATAATGCTTGTGTAATATATAAAATCCAGATATTTGACCATTTAATGAAAAAGCCTATTTCTGGTTTGGATATTACAGAAAGTGCATCTTTATGATCACAATGGAAGGAAAAATGTTGCCTATAAAACCATGTCAGTATCAAGTTCCTCATGTATCACAGGAGGTATGGAATATAAGGATGAAATGCCAGTCCAATTCTCAACGTGATGTCCAACTTCACAGGCTCTTGACAAAGAAATAACACATTCAGTGGTTTAGATCCCATTCAGTAGATTGGACAGACCATAAGGGGTAACATTAATGGTGAGCAATGTTAGGATCTGAGAGCTGAAAGGGTTCGTAGAAGTCAAGAACCCCGGTATCAGAGAGCTACAGCTGGAAGAGACCTGAGGCCATCTTGTTCAAACCCTTCATTTTACTGATAAGACTGAGCGGCTCGGTGGATTGTGTTTAGGTCCTGTGGTTCCAATGCTCTTTCCTTTGTACCACATTGCTTCTCTCCCACTCATAGAGAGAATGGATATCACACTAATAATAGCAAGTTAGAAAGCCATGAATAAACTTGGAGAGTTTCTTACATCAAAATCAAATACTGAATTATTGTATATGGAACATATGCATAGATTCTGGAGCAAGAAAGAATTGAAAATGTATATCTTAAAAAGGCAATTCTGCACTGTTTTTATTCAACATGTGGAATTAATTATAATACAGGTACAGTATGTTGATATATACCTTTGACCACACTCCATTAATGAGCATATTGTATATATTTTCATTAGTAATATGCATGTTAATGCCTTCTCCTTTAGCTACTGCAGAAAATCATGCAAGTACTTAGCTTTTGCATTGAAATGATATAGACTTAATTGCTTGAGAAGAGATACTAAGAAAATCATGTGCATCCTTAAGTTGCCAAAATGATTATTTGATTTGTCTTATTACTTAGGCTTGACATAAGAAAAACCTTCCTAACCAACAGAGCTATCTACAAGTAGGATGGCCTGCCTTGGGAGATACTGGGTTCAAGCAGTAGCTGGCTAACTACTTAGGAAATGTGTCATGGAGTGGACCAGGTAACCCCTTCCAACTCATATTCTGTAATTGCTTAACCAGGGATTCTTTATAAGGATCAGGGAGAGACAGCGGGCAGGTCATTGTAATGTTAATGTCTTTGAGTTTCCTGATCTCTAGGAGAAAGGTGGTAATAGCATCCTACAATGTAAGAATTGAGTTTGTTTAAATTCTTCCTTGGTATAGTCATTCAGCACATGTTTATTGAGAACCTATATATGTGCATAAACACAGGACTCCATTTCTATCATCTATTGATGCAATTTATAGAAATTGCTTTCTTATAGCATCATGAAGCAGTTTAGTACATTCCATTTAGAAAGAATAGGATTGTACAATACATAAAAGATCTTGATGTTAAATGAATGTTAGCAACAGGAAGGGGGCAGGGGGAGAACTGGATGGTCGTTGGATACCTACAAGGGTATATGACTCAACCTGAAGATACTTCAAAAGATTTGTTTTAACCTATATATTTGGCTAAGCATAGTCATATTTTTAAAAATATCTTTTTTTCTTAAGATTGGGCGTTGGAAATCCTAGGATGTTAATCAATGCACACATTATGCACATACTTTGAAATTAAATACCATGTAATTAGGACACTCATATAAGAGCTACCTTGCCTTCTAGGAAGGTGTGTGTCAAGTCTGCATACTATGGACCAAGGAAACATTGTCAACGGTATTATTTTTGCACAGTATACAGGTATAGATGGCCACAGACTGTCCTACATATTAGTGGGAGAATGCTGAGTGAAGGAGTCCATGACAGATTCAGATTCATAGGGTTGAATATTGTCTATGAACCATTCACTTCTACAAACATACTTGAGTACAACATGCTGTCATGTGCACCTTTAAAAGTTCTGAAATACTTTTCATACAACAAAGCTTGTTAAATGAACTTTTAGCACATAAGCCTCTTGACACAGAAGGAAATCAGAGGTTTAGCGCTGGAAGGGGACTTCAGAGACCAGCTAAAGTTCTCATTTTACAAATGAGGAAATTGAGGTCTATGGATGTGAAAGACTTACCCAATCACTAGTAGTTAATACAGGGCTGGGTTTGAACCCAGGTTCTTGGTATTCCAGATAAATGCTCCCATAGCACACTGCCTTTATGAGGCCAGTGACCATGCATACAGGATACCCAGGGACTTCCCTTAAAGCAGCCTCTTAAGCTCATTGCCTCCTCACGGCCATTCAGATTACTAACATCACTTCTTCTTGGCAAGTTATATAATATAACCATTTTAATTTAAAGGAATTAAATGATATTTCTTAGCAAATGTCATCGGTTATTGTTGGTGAGTATTTACAATACAAGTGAACCAATGCATTCTATTTTTCAATCCAAAAGAAAATGGGGAACCTTTTGGAATGAGAAAGAAAAATCTTACCTGGAAGCCAGAGCTTCAGATCAAAAAGTAAGTGTTTTGGTGTGTGTCTTGGTACCATGCCTTAAATTCAATCAACAAGAACCAAAACAACACATCCACCAAAATGGTTCAATTTCCTTTTCTACCACCAGCCCCTTTCCAGAGGAAGCAAGAAAAAGGATGTTTAAGAAAAAAAAATAGATATTTATATATCATATTCTTTCTTAATAGATGAGGAATAGAGTTATGTATTTGTTTTTATTCTCACAAATTTCAACTCCTCCATTAAATGATTCCATTCTTTTTCCATAGTGAGCTGAGATGTATTAAAAATTCAACTCTTATTAAATCAGATGAACTGAAAACTTTTGGGACAGAGTTTGAAATTTATGGGAAACCATCTGCCTCCAGAGTAGTTTAGCTGTGCCTCACTATTCAATAATATTTTAAAGCTAAATTGGGAATTTTCAATGCTCCCAATTAAATTTCTTAAATAAAAGTTCAGTGTTGAAGGAGCCCCGTTGCCTACATGATATCATCTGGGATAGGGCAAATGGTGGACTGAAAGGAAATGGGCAATCATGGATCTCTTCTCAAAGAAGCTCAGAACCCCTGTTAGCTGTGTTCAAGAAAACCTATGAGGAAATATTAAGAACAGAAGTTAGACAAAAGAATTTGAAAAACTGAAATATGAATGAACTATTTCATAACTATATCCTTACTTTGTTCTCTGACAATCAGCATGTTTAATTTTGCTCCTATGTAGTTTGCTAAGTTTTAATTGCCCTAGGATTAGGTAACTCAATAATGTTAGGAGAAAACAAAGTCCTAATGGAGCATACACCACTTTTAGGCTTCACGTGTTGTGTTCTCATATTCCTAAGGTAGCTCCTAGTCCTAGAAGACCCTAAGCAGTTTGATGAACTCAAAAGTTATCGGAATTACTAACAGCTAAAAACTATTCTTCAAAATCTTGCTTACTAAGGACTTTTCCTAAAGGGCCATTTTTAAAAATTTTACGTAATTATTAATGGCCTTTTAAAGTGTTTATACATTAATATAAGGAACAGTGTGAGCATAATTCACGTAGCACAAAATAAAAGCAGCTGTACCCATTTTAAGAGCATCGCTGCCAGGAATTGTAAATATGTTTGTGCCCGATAGCTTTTGGACTCCAGAATATCCTGCTATCTCTGTTTAGCGGGCAAAATGTTAACCAAGACAAGGCAGGTTATGATTTCCATCATGGAATTTCAGTGTACGGATGTGTGTGTTATACACACGTACACACATGCCATCAACATGTAAATTTTACAAAGGCTAATACAAGTCTTGAGAGAGAACGTTTTGGATGTTCTCTGTCAAATCAACAAAGTACTGCTGAGAAAGTACTGTCAGCCACCTAGAGAGCAATCCCTTCAAGCTCTTTTACAGTGAGTACACATAAGCAGACAAACCCTCCCATAGCATACCATACAAACAATTTTAATTGTGTAGTTACAGTCAATAACCACTCCTAGTCAACAGTTCTGCATAAAGAAAATTGTGATACACTTATAAAAACAGCTAGCTGTAACAAAATAACTGGTGTTTTCATAGCAATAAACTCATAAAAAAGAAATACACCTTTGTACAGAAAATTTATACAGATGTAGCTTTAAAATTGATTGTAAACCAAAGGAAGACACATTGCAAACATCAATTATTTTCACATTAATTGCATAAGTTTCTAAGGTGATCTATTAGTTTTATTTACCTAAGCTTATTTGCATGATAGTAAAAATTGCATACAACAATAAGAGTGAAGCTTATAGTATGAATTGCTTGGATAACATCGAGCACTTTTTATAGGCAACTGTGTAAAGCACATTTTCTCTATTTAAAACTTTTAAGACACTTTGTTTTACTGCCCATCAAAATACATTTATAAATAGAAAAGAATCAGTATGAGAACAAGAGAAGCAATATTACATTTAACGGAAACTTCCAAAAAAAATTAATTACAACATGATGCTGCAGGATCTACAAATAAATAATGAGGACTAAATTGTGTTTCACATTTTCTTTCCATTTTAAAAATCATGTAACAATGAAAATGAAAAAAATATTACAGTGACCTTTTATTTCCAAAAAAGAAAACAAATCTGAATTACGGCAGTGCCATATAATACAAGGCATTTGTTGGCGTGTGTTATTTTAAAACTGCATTCCACAGTATATAGTTCTTTTGTAACATACAATAGAGCAAGAGCATCAAACTCTCTTTTTCTTTAAAATAAGTGTGAGTTTCCAAAGATCAAGTGTGGAGTGTTACAGTAATAATAATAATAATAATAATTAATAATAATAATAATAAAAATGAAACAATAATCACCAAAGTTGTAATGCTTCTTTGAAAGCTCCAGAATCAAAAATCACTGGTATCATGCTTATTGGATACAACAGGGTGTAGCCAGTGAACACAAATTAATATCAAACAATCCTCAATGCTTCATCTGTAGCTGTAGAGCAGTTTGTAAAACAGAGTAAAACATTTAGCGGTCTGCACTTTCCTTTTTTTTTTTTTTTTCATTTCATGTGTCTGTGTGTGTGTGTGTATGTGTGTGTGTGTGTGTGTGTGTGTATGTGTGCAAGTTTCTGAAGACTCATTGGCCAAACAATGAACAACAAAGGTTTCTGAGAGAATGCAAGATGGAATTTCGTTTAATTAGTTAATACCAGTGGCACTGTTGAATGAAAATAATACTTTTATCTTAGTCTTTCAGATCAGCATTAATGTCCGTGTTCCCTTCCACTGATAATTCTTCTTCTAATTTCACTGAAAAAAGGGAGTTTGCATTTTTATCTTGGACACTTTCTTCCAAATCTTTCAGCAACTCTTCTTCTTTATATTCTGCAACATCCACCTCTAGACCCGAATTGTCCTTCAGTTTCCCATGATGCTTGAGATAATATCGCTGGTTCTGAAAGAACTTAATAATAGTATACTTGGGAAGGTCAAGCTGGGCAGAGAGAGTCTGGATAGCTTCTTCATCTGGATACAGGCCTACATCTTGGATAAAGCTCTGGAGAATTCCCAGAGCTTCAACAGAAATTTTTGTTCGCGGTCGTGTCTTCTGCCGATTCTCATCCTCTGATTCAGCTGGTGAAGCCACAGTAGGCTGCCTAGGGGGGAGTCGGGGCCCAGGCTGTTGTTGCTGAGGTTGAGGCTGCTGCTGTTGCTGCTGTTGCTGCTGCTGCTGCTGCTGCTGCTGTTGCTGCTGCTAGAAAGAAAAGGGAAAAAAAATAAATTCCAATTTTGATATTAATCTAGAAAGCTTATTAGAATAAATAAAAGTAGCCATCGTTCCCACAAATGGCTCCTTAAGTGAACAAAGAGTTGGAACAAAATGCCTAAGACAACTAAATAGCTCAAAACATTAAAAAAAATCAAAATAATATGACCTAGAAAGGAGGAGGAGTATTATGGTGGATTATCAGAGATTAGTAGAACCTTTAAATCCCTGATTTTTGGCCTCTTCTCTGAAAAGTCACCATTTAGCATTCTGGAAAAAGTAAACAATGAACTTAACTTGAAGGATACAAATTAAAGAAGAAATTAACCAAGTAAATTATGATATAATTAACAAAGATATTTAGAACGAGGATTTAGAAACAGTGGAAACAAAGATATTTTTAAAAGGTGAGCTATACAAAATAACTGTTTGGACATGTATACATATATTGTATTTAACTTATACTTTAACATATTTAACATGTATTGGTCAACCTGCCACCTGGGGGAAGAGGTAGGAGGAAGAAGGGGGAAAATCGGAACAAAAGGTTTGGCAATTGTCAATGTTGAAAAATTACCCTTGCATATATGTAAATATGTAAATAAAAAGCTATAATAATAAAAAAAAAAACTAGAAAAAAAAGGTGATCTATAGGACCCAATGGATAGAAAATGTGTGCGTATAACCAAAAGCTGAAAAATAGTACTTTGTTTGAAGATCATGTTTAAAACATAAGTCAATTCATCAAGATTTCTTACTGTTTAGAATTACTATCCCTTTTTAATTAAAAAAAAAAAAAACCAACACCTCAGTGAGAGTCTCTGATTCATGACTTTCTTGTCGAGTGATAACAACAACAACAAAAAAGTATTAAAGCTCCATAACAAAGGCCAAGAGGCTATATCTATGGACATCTTCATCATGACTGAGCAGTAAAATTTCACTGTAGCCAACTCTGGTGTGTAAAGACTTTTTCTTGTAGGCCAAACTCATAATATGAAGTTTTGAATTTAGTGTCGGCATACTTGTTAATAATTAGTATCTATATGTGCTGTAATTTGCTATATATAATTACATATAATAAATATGACACATTCGCATATTGTATGCTGCAGATACTTTTTTTAAAACTAGCAAGGCAAATCAACCTGAGTAAGCAGCAAAATATTAGAATGTTTATACTATGCATAAGCATTTCCTTTTATCCCCCTAAGAAGCAATTTTATTAAAAACAATTTACATTTTCAAACAAGTACTGTTTTATTACTTAACATATATCTTTCTCTTTTTTATTTTTGCTAAATCAAACAGTAAATTTTTCAGGCTTTCACGATTATTTTAGCACTTGATATCCTAAGGGACTGCCTCTTCCAATGTATTTTATCTTTAATACACTCTCATGGCTTTTTCCTAGTGGCTGGAAAACTTCATTCTTTTTAGCTTTGTAAATATATACGTATTTTCTCCTACAGAGATAATATAAGTAATTCACAAAGATATCAGTGTTGGAGAATTCTGCCAGACAAGTCTTCTCTTTTCCAAAGAGGAAAGTGAAAAGATCCCTGTAGAATTCTCAAACAGCAATGAACGATGGAGCGTTAAGTTCACCCTCGAAAGCAGTAAAAGCAAAGGGTACCCCAATGAACAACAGGAATACAGAGTTTGACATCGTGAACCCCAAGCCTAGGTCTTTTGTGTGGGAAAGGGAAGGGCAAGAGTCTTATTCTTCTTAAGCACAGGTTGGATTCTGTGGTAAAATCTTCTTTCAGGGTTACTATGGATTAGGTGGTGGGTTTCCCCCTCACAAATAATAAACTATTTCTCTTTGATGGAGGGAGTGGGTCCTTGAAACCCCCCTTTCTCTCCCTGACATGTTTAACTTGTGCCAGCTCACCTGTGGAGCAGCACCCAGCCATGGTCCAGGGGTCAGCAGGCTTGGTGAGAAAGTACCTCTAGGCTCTCCTTTCACAAGGGTGGTGGGAGAGGGGCTCTGAAGGAAAAACAAACATACATTGACTCACCCCCGATTTTGGATTTCTAAGGGAGGGACAGTGGGAAGATAGTAACAGTGTGAATGGGAGAGAAGATGAAGAATCAAATGTGGTTGCATTACTATTTTATTCTTGGAGTAAATCCAAGATAGAGAGATGCTACGTCTGTAAGAAACTTTCTCCACACTAGCACTCATTCCTTTACTTGGGAGCTATCATAGTGTTGCTCAGAGGTGGGCTTGGATTTGCAATTCTGATTTAGAAACAAAGGTACAAGCCAATCAACCCACCAACAATTTTAAAAAATCCACACACACCAAAACTGAAACCAAACCGAACTTTCCCATTCAGAAAGGCTCTTTCCAAGCCCAAAGTGTCAAGGCAACTGTCACATTAGGAAAAGAGCACACAAAAAGGAAAGGACACATTGCCTCTCCTTTTATCTTCCAAGGAAGATGGCAGTGGATTGTTATATCTTGCTAGGAAGCCTGTTTAGTTTGCCAGCAAGAAAAGAAACACTCATTTTCTTCGCTAAGTTTCAAGCTTTATTTACTTAGTGCTATATTGGATTGGCCAAGGTAAACTAACCTGAATCTGTTCTGCTGGAACATGGATAATGTGGGAAGGTCTGTCACCATGGTGATGAACAGCGTTGCTTTCTTGTTCATAAATGGCATCTCGTTCAGGCTGAGGAAGACTGAGGAACCTTCTAATCATGGAGAGATTCTCCCACAGGGTCCTGTTTTCTGGAGATGGATCTTCTTTCCAGCGTAACAGTTCACACAGCCACCCCTGAAAGATAAAATGCGCCACATGGTCAGCTTACAGTAGTGGATGGTTGATGAAACAGTCTCCCTTTTCTATTTAAGCAAAATCAGTAACAAAATAAACTTGTTTTCATCACCTTAAAACACCCTTCTGAACAATGATCTATTAGTAATTGTGAGACCACTGAGTACTTTATCCAAAAATCTATCTGTGCAAAAGTAGTTTGTCACAATAGCTTGTACTACTAGCCCCACATTTCTGTTTAGGGATTAAAACTATGTTTTCAAGGCTCCCAAGCATGAAAACATGTGTCACAATTTACAGAATACATGAATAGAAGTTTATCAAACTTCAGTGTATGTCCACACTTGCATATTTCTCTTTCCCATTGTATATGTCAATTTGTTTCCAGTTGAGGAGTTTTAACATAAGTAGAGGTTGGATTATTTCTTTCCTAAAAAAATGGATTCCTTGCTATAATTTATTTGTTTTCCTATTTTGAACAAGAACTTTAGTATTTGGATTGTTACTAAAGAGCTGCCTAACACAAATCATAGCAATGAAGAGTTTCTTTAATGTTCTTTTAAAAGAAAAGGATCCCTCAACAGGATACCTAAAGAGTAGATTTTATTCCTTAACATCAATGTATAAAAGTGACTGGAAGATCCAAAGACTCATTGTTTTCCTAAAGACTAGAAGAAAAAAAAGGACAAAAGACAGAATGTGCCATTAGTAGAATGTCTGATGAGTCTTAATTAGATCCAGCCATAAAGGCCTGAGTTACAATTGCTTTGAAAAATCAAAGGGTTAAGGAATTGCTTAGCACATCTACTTAGTAGCACTCAAACCTCCTGTCTCCTGGGAGTTACTTTCTAGTTACCTGATTGCCAGACTGGGAAAAAGAGTTCCATGTGGATAAAGGTGACATGGGAATTCTCCAACAGACAGAATCAGATGTTACTATTAGAAGGAGGCACCAATTCATTTTATAGATAAGGACACTAAAGACAAGGCTACTGGTTAGTCAAGAGCAGGAAAGAGCAGAAAGCTGATTTTTCATTTAATGATTTTAGGTTAGCCAGGATCGGGACCGGAAAATTGAGGATGGTGGTGAACTTCATTCACCTCTCTCTTTTTTTTTTTTCCTTCTCAAAATGTGTCAGTAGAGAGGGAATCCTTTTTCTAAATGGAAATGAGCAGACTCACATGAAATGATTCTATCTCCAATAAAATTATTTGCTTCGTGTTTAGGAGAAAGTATGGTTTGATACAAAGTCTTCCATCTTCATGTTTTTAGCCCTAAAGTATTTAATAATTTCATTTACTAGGCAATAACTTCTCCTCAAGTGAGAATGGTGAAAATTCAGTGGATATGGTTAGAGGAACTAGTCTTTTGAACATTTAGCTACACAATGTGACTAAAGCATACCATCACTGTTATCACTCAACAGATCTGTTGCTAGTTTAATAGGATCTTTTGGAGAACTGTTGCATCTTCTCTTTATTTTGGGTAGCTCAGAGGCCAAGATTCATCATCCAAATACGATGCTTACTCTTCCCCCCCATGTGTTCAATTAAAGACTGTTATATAAGAAAATTTATCCATAAAAAGGTAGGTCAAATGAAAAAAAAAAAAAACAGGCATGTTTCTACTGAATGAATAATTTTCTAATTAGCTATCTTATCACAAAGTTTTGAAAGAACTTTTCTTCAAAGTACAAGACCAATCATTGTCTTCTTCAAAATGTTTACATCCATATCCACATGCAATTATGGCTCTGGAAAATATTTCCCTACAAAGTCATTAACCCCTTTGAGTCTCAGGCTAATTTTTTTTTAACAAGGGTTTAGAAATCATTGCACCACAAACCTTCCAGAACTGTTATAAAGCAAATGCTTTGTACAACTTAAAGCATGATGAAAATTGGAGGAGTAATTCTTTAAGTTCTACTGGTTAACTGTTCTTTTGGAATTAAGGCAAAGATGATAATGGGGAATCTTTAATTGAATCTATATCTAAGAGACCTATCTAAATGAATACTGATCCTTAAATAACAGTCCTTAGGAAGGCTCTTACTATGCTGTGGATGTATATTCTGTATGGTGATATTTATCATTCACAGACCCTTTTCTTGACTGTGCCTCTTGACACTGATATCTTCAGGTCACTGATGCTATTTTGTCTAACTATAAATGATCATATTAGTGTATATCATTCAAAAGCCACTGAAATTATAGGACAAAATGGCACATTTGCTAGGAATTTTAGCCAAACAGTCCATATCCCACAAAGAGGAACAATAAGCATTCCAGAAATTTTCTTTTAGGATAATGGGTTTTTGCTTAAATATGTAACTGAAAATGGGCAAGAGATCACTTGAGATCGCACTGATGTTAAAATGTTGCAATAAGAACATAGAAACATCAAAGAACCTGAAAATCTTTTAGAAACTTTCCTTAAAGTTATATAGAGATCAGTTAGTACTTGGATATATGTGAAAACATGTGGATCACAGATGTTCTTTGGAAAAGAAAATCATTAGTTCTCTTAGAATGGCTAATAATGATAGCTAATTCCTAAACAATCATGTTCATGCTGGTTTAACAAATATTTCAGAAAAAGAGTCTTGACTCATTCAACAAATATTTTGCTTATATTGTCACTTCTGTGTTTCTATGCTTATGAGATGGATCCTTATTTTTATTAATTGCCCATGACTAACATAACATTTCCAGTAGTTTGCTATTAACCTCTGCCCTGAAATAATACTTCTAATTCCTTATCTAAAAATAATTTGATGAATTATAAGTTGAAGCATGTCTCTGTTAGCCTTCCAAGGCAATAAGATGATTTTAAGAGACTGAAATCAGATGCTTCTTAGAAAATATTTAAAGCTGCAGCTGGGTACTGTTAGTTCTGCAGGATATTCTAACAACAACAACAAAAAGGCGATTTTCTTAAAAGTGCATTCACTTAAAAACCCTAATGAAAAACAGACATTTTGATATGCCAGTTCTGCAGTAATGTGGAAGTAATTGGCTCATTTCCAGTTTATGATAATGAATATCAGATTTGGGGTATTTTAATACCGTCATATAACTAATTTTGAGTATTCCGATAGACTGTTCTCACTGTATATTAATTGAGACTGTATTAATGATTACAGAATATTATCAGAAGTGACTGAAGTTAAGACACTTTTATCTCTTGTCAAATCAAAAGCTTTAACACCATTTTCTGGGTCAGTACTATTACTGGACAAGCAATCTAAATAATATTCCATAATAAACAAGTTGAGATATTCTTGTCAATATTTGACAAACACAGTTGTGTTCTCCCAAAGTAATGTGTTGATATTTTTGGTTTTGTTTTTCTTTTAGGGGAAGGTATAAGCATGCTGGGGGAACAGACAAGTAGAAACGTTCCTTAGTTGTTTTTTGTTTGTTTGTGTTTGTTTTGTCTTTCTTTCAAGATGCAAATATAACTATGTTTCCAGAGAGGCCTACGGTTCTTAAAACATTACATGACCAGAAAGGGAGGGTGAGAAACCACGAGCTAAAATAGATCACAACTGTTCTCCACAATCGGTAGAAAGAATAAAACAAAATGGGGAAGTAACAGTCTTAAAATAATTAGGCCAATCCATTCTCAGGAAACTAAAATGGTACAAGGAACAACCTAAACTTTAAACATAGTAAATTTGCCAAGCAACATTACACTGAATATAAAGAGGGCAAAATATAAACAGTAGCCACATGTAAATAAATTAGTAAAACTTTCAGGATGTTACTACTTTTCAAACTGACAAAGTTTAATTTGACACCTTCTGTTCCAAACCCTTTGTTTCTATTCAAAATCACGCCTTTAGCTGCTATCAATCACAATGCTTCCCTTATTACTTAAAAAAAGGGAAAAAAGCCCCACAAACCCAACAACTGGCACAAGCCTTAGTTAAGCTGAAAATGCCATGCAGATGAATTCTGAGATAATATGTTCAAACCTGTTATATACAACACAAATCCTGTAAAGTTATGTATTGTAAACCTACATTTATTGAGAACTAAAAGTCTTAAATCCATCTGCCACAAAGGAAATACTGTTATGCACTTTATAGTAACCAAGTACCATCTGCAAATGTCTTGCTACAGTAAGCAAGAAAACGGTGAAAAAGATGCTAAACCCAAGATGTATAAAAAATAAATAAGGAGCTTCTGACTGTTTTGGGTTAGGGATTTATTAAAGAAACATAAGAGGTTTTAAAAAATGAGAATGCAGAATGGGAGCCAAACCATCACAGGGGGGAAAAAAAGAGGAGGGAAAAACAAACTTAAAGCTACCAACAATGGCAATTTATACAGTCCAGGAGGCACATGACTGTATGCTCATTTTAAAGCAGAAATTAGCGGTTCTCATCTCAATATTCTAATGATGTGCTTTACTGACAGGATCGTGTTGTACCACATTTAAATAAAAATCCTGGCACCTTCATCTCTCAGCTGCTAATTTCCTACCAAACAAAATCTCTGATTTCCACTCCACTCTCTTTTTAGAACAGTTAATTCAAGTCAATTCACTTTCCAACATTATAATGGATAAGGGGTGCACACTGATTTTAATTGACTGAGTAAAGTAACCTCCTTTCACGAATGAATTTATTGTACCTCTCAAGCCTTGCCAGAGTGATCCCTCTATATCACAAACTGAGCTGTAGCTCATGGTTCTGAATAAAACTAGTTTTTCTTGGAAAATACTTAAGTTTGTGTAGTTTATGTAGCAAAAGTTCTTTGAACTACTAAAGAATCTAATTCTGTGTGTGTGTGTGTGTGTGTGTGTGTGTGTGTATACACACGCATGCATTTCAAACCTTGTGAAGGAAATGGCAATAATTTACACTGTAACTAGGAAGGCATAAATACATTTAAAAGAAAAAAAAAGAATAGTAATTTGAATTCTAAAAGGCAAAACATTTTATAGATTGTATGCTAAGATATGCTCCCCCCCCTCTTTTTATGTAGTATTTTCAGGCATATTTTGTTCCAATCTCTGGGGCATATGGTATAATAATATATGGTATTAAAAGAAATCAATCTAAATAGGGAGGTATTTGATACAAACATTTTAGTGAAAAGCAAGAATTACATTTTAGCATCTAGTATGAACAAGGATTAAGTACATAATCCATTAAATAGTACTTCTGACTTAAAAAAATGCAGTATTGTAGACTAAACTACACTAGACATTTTGAATGAGTACATTTTCAACAACTAACTCTAAAGCTAGCAATTTATCATTCAGTAAATAATTTTCGACTTTTAAAAGAATCTGTAAGTGTTACTTATGCTAATGAAGACAGTTTTGAATCTGCCCACAAACATGTTAATAGAGGGCAATTTTTTTTTTTTTAATTTACAAAGCTGAAGGCACTCAAGGGTGATTTTCTATCAGTGTTCTAGAAGCATATAAAAAGCTGCTCTAATTGTAAGAATCCCCAAACTCTTCCCCTTTATCATCAGTTTTAAGGATAGGACAAAGATCTAAATGGACTAATGATAGGACAATCTCTTGCTTTCAAATTCACGAGTTACATTTTTAAAACTTGTTTTTTATTCCAAGTGGTGTTGAACATCACTAATGAGCTTTTCTCCAATATAATATATTCACATAAAGAACTGGCAGGCCCAAAGCAAGTGAGGTAAGAACCTCACTGGAGGCCCCAATAGTGACCACATATCTTCTCTGCAGGAATTACTTAGAGGAATTTAAACATCTCTCCAAACTATTCTGTTTCATAATAGCTACATAGATGATATCAGCTTTTGCAAAAATTATAATTATTTAGAAGAATGTTTAATGAGCATATTATAAACCACATTTGTAAAAACAAAAATTCATCATTATTCATATATTCCCCTTTTTATATGGGATAAAATTCATTATCGTGTTTTGAGCATGTATGCTTTAGACCAAAACTTTGGGATTCCTTATTATGAAGAACAGTTGCTTTTGCCATAAGGAGGGGGGAGAATCATAACACGTAACAGTGAGAAACATAATGGTGGCAAAGGAATACTGAAAGCATTTTAAATTATTTACTAGGTTAAAAGGGTGAAATGGTACTTTAAATACATCAAATTTCATCATCTGGGCCATTTTTTGGTGGCAAAGTGGTATTGATCTTTCCAAATGCTTAAAATTAACTATTTCCAGAAGGTCATTATTTGATTAAAGGCATTGAAGTTGAGGGCAAGAAACGATGCACTTTGTCTTCTTTCCCATTCAAATCATCACATAATTTAATCAGAACTATCCCATCATGTACTGTAATAAAAATGCTCATCTTAAGATACTTTTTGGATTTTATCTCACATGTTAACCTTTAAATGCTATGAACTTCTTTTAGAAGAAAACTGTTTACTAAAGATTATTTTATAAAACAATGAGTGGGGTTTCTACCAGTAATATTAATATTTTTTTCCTCTGTAAATTATAGGAAAATACTTTTGTAATCTCAGTTTAAGACAATCTTTATATAAAGTGAAAAATTATTCAAATAGCTAGATTGAGAAATGCAATTCTCCTAAGACACAGTTCAGGAGTCTTTAAAACTAACTCTTCATCTTAAGTAACCGGCCCTATTAAAAATATACATAAAATAAATTGTTTGGCTCCCAATTTAGATTATTATGGGTAATAATGACCATCTTTTCCATTCTAAAATTAACATACAATCACATAATTTCAATATTCTAAAAATAACAACCAGCACGTTTTGCCAATTACACAAAAAGGGGAATACACAAACAGGGATGGTGGGCTAGAAAGCATGTTTCAAAATGCTTTAAGCTGATTCCATACAGATCATGAATATGATTTCTTAGTACTGGACAGGATGGAGGCTGGATGAGTGATTTCATAGAGATAGAGAACTCCCTAGGAGAAAATTTAGGTGGGCACCTTTGGTGTGATTCAGAGTCTTAAAGAGTTGCCTATGCTACAGCACTGAGTAAGTTTGATGGTTTGCCCACAATCACAGAGATATTATATTTCAGAGCTGGACTCAAACTTTTCTTTTCCTAGGTCTGCAAGTTCTTTCTCTACTAACTTGTAACTCCTTTTATGGGTATTGTATAAAGTACAATATATAGAGAAAAAGAAAAAAAAACATCAATCTAACAGTACTTTGATTTTTTGTCAATTTTGTCAATTGTGATATTCCTATTAGAAGACTTTTTCCCCACCACCAAAGAAAAGCAGAGATTGCTATGCTTTTCTCTATTCTAGAGTACAACCAAAAAAATTCATTTTGGTAGTAAGAGATTTAAGGTCTCCAAATGAAAGAACATATTAAAATAGCTCTCCATAAGTCCTTTCCCTTGAGTGTATCTGCCAAAATCTTGCCAAAACTGGAGGGTGGTGGTGTAGGTGGGAAGGGATATAAGGAAGAAATTATTCTTTATTTAGGGAAGGTTCTGGAATCTGTCATTTTTCTAATCCATCTAAAGTGATTTTCCTAAAGCTTTTGTCAGTCTCTTCAGTACCCTGTTCAATGGACTGTACTGGCTCTCTGTTACCTCTACAATCAAACAAAAACTCCTCTGGCTTCACAATATGGCTTCAGCATTCACAGACATGCTATCCCTTCACACAGACTTTTTGGTCCAGTCACACTAGCTTTCTTGTAAATTACGCCCATCCCTCCCGCTGTCCCTTTGCATACATCCTAAAAGGCTGTCCCTTCTTGTCCCTCAAATCTTTCAAACTCCAGTCTCCTTCAAAACTCACCTCAAGAGCCATTATCTACATGAAACCTTCCCTAAAACCCTTAGCACCAGTGCAATAGCCCAATTATAGACTAGAACCTTGTATTTATTTATTTGTTTGTTTTCATTCATTCATTCAGTCATTCATTTATTTATTGCTTTTTCCCCCCTGAGGCAATTGGGGTTTGCCCAGGTTCACACAGCTAGGAAGTACCTGAGACCACAATTGAACTCAGGTCCTACTGTCTTCAGAGCTGGTGCTCTATCCACTGTGCCACCCAGCTGCTCCAGACCTTGTATTTATTATGGATATACAAATCATTTTCCCCAATAACTTGGAAGCTCTTTGAGGACTGGGGTTCTTTCATTTGTCTTGATATGCCAGCCATAATAAGCCCTTTATAAAGAATCTGCTGATTGGTTGGGATGATCATTTTGAAAAAAGAAAATTATTTATTTAAAAGTTTCCAAAATGTTAAGAAATGAAATTTTGATGTCTTTGTGATGGGCACTCATTGTTTTACCAATTATGATTATTCTCAAATTTAGTTTAAAATAAAGTAAAAGATGGCCACTTTTTGTTCTTCCCTTTATGGTACTGTTCATTGATTAAGTACTCTCTCTTTTCTCAATGACTACATTTAGAATAAGATATAAGTTCTTAAAAAATAATAACGAGGGAATGTGTGTTGTAGTGATTCATGTTTTGCCTCTGTGGATATTTGTGTTATGTGTGTGGGTGGTAATTTCTCTTTTCCTAAAAATTGTTTGATTAAATTTCCACAACAAGGTATTTCCTGAAATCTGATTAAAAGTGATCAAAATAGTTTTCAGGCTACCGAGATATGTTACAAGGGAGGCATATATGCATGTATATGTATATACTGATAAGGAAATTAAATTTTGAGTATGTATATAACTATATATAATTTTACATGAGTATATTTTTCAAAAAATTATATTGATTTAGTATACAAAATGACAGTCTGTGTTTTCCATTGCCTATGTATCAAGATAGTTCATCATATGTTTACAGAATTGAAATTAGCCATTACATTTCATCAATTTGTGGATTGTTTTTCTAATTGTCATTTATACTATTGTAGTCCTTATGCACACTGTTCCCCTGACTCGTCTTCCTTCATTTTACCAGCATATACAAATCTTCCTATGTTTCTCTGAATTCCTCATTGCCATTTCTTTTAGGTGTGGTTAACAGGAAACTGCCGAAAACATGCAGAAGGACTGGAGAGCAAATGAGGGTAAGAAAAACTTACTTCCTATTGTGCTTAAAATTGAAAAGACATGTGAGTAGTTAGTTAAAAATCTAGGACCCCAAATTTAAAGAACATGGGAAACTAGGAGAGAGTTCGTGGAAAAAGAGCCATAAAATGGAGATCATAACTACCACAGAGGTTCCTCCAACTTTTTTTAACATGACATGGTTAACTTTAGCAAGTTGCAAAGCCTATGGACTTTTATCAGAAGAATGTTTTTAAATCTACTTCTGATTCTTCATTTTTAAAGTAAGGGATTTGTCTTTTACAGGATCTAAGACTCAAAAGTATCTGCCTGCCACCAAAATAAGCTCATAATGAAATCTGCTGAATTGAATTGAAGTATCTCCAAGTGACTGCATTCAGGGTAAAACTAATCCAGAGTTCAGTATTACCTGGAAGAGTAACCAGCCATCAAAAGGCCAAAACAATCAATGATTTTAATGCAAAAAAAAAAAAAAAAAAAAAAAAAAAAAAAAAAAAAAAAGGAAAATTTTGAGTCAATATTTTTTCAACTCTGTGGATAACTAAGTCTCTTTTCATGATCAAGTACAGTATGCAGTTAAAAATTACACATTAAATATTTCTATTTTTATTTCTTCATTCAACCAAGGTTACATGTAAAACATCATGCCAAGATTGTGTGGTGACAAAGAAATCAGAGTCCTTTCCTTCAAAAAATTTATAATTTCTAATATGGAAGATAGGACATGAGAACAAATAATTATAATTACAAAATAAGTTGGGGACCTGTGGTTTTCTAGGGTACAAGTTACTCCTAGGTGTGGAAACTCCCTCCATCAGTGGAAGTTGGTACTTTCTCTACAACTTATAGTCTTGGATAGTTGCCTGGAGTAATGAGAGGTTTTATCACAGTGCCTGGCACATTAATAAATGTTTATTGACTGAATGACTTGCCAGAAATTTGTTTTGAGACTGGCTTCCTAGTCTGTCTCTCTAAACATAAGTAAGATAGGGAAGACAGAGAAGAGATAAATAAGAAGTTCAGAAGCAAGATATATATTTTTGGCTACTGTGACAATGCCTTTTATATAATTTGAGAAGATGATTTTATTTATATATACATACATAAACACACATGTTTATATGCATATATATGTCCCACAAAATTCTAGTTCTACATTAAAATATTAAATGGTTTAATTCATTCTATTCATAATCAGCTTTTCCTTTTCTATTGTAAATCTTACATTTAAGTTTCTATTAGTATAATATGCCCAGCAAGAAATTCATTCAAAATGGATACTGTATCTTAAAAAAAAAAAAATCCCACAATACTTATAGCACGAGAACCTTGAAACTAAAAAACAACCACTTGATTCTTCAACTCAGGAAAAGGAAACCACAGAGTAGAATGGCACTTTTAATCAATATGCAAGGTAATTCTGTCAATCTCTTTTAAGGAGGAGAAAACTATGAACAAAAGAACAGAATATATAATCCAGACCCTTTCCAGTTCCTAATTTGTGCCTTTATAAAGGAATTTTGTCATCCTTTCTTGCAAATTCTGAATAATTGGAAAATAATAACTGAATAACTAATAATAGAAATAAAAAAAAAATCTTTAAATCTAGTTGTGAAAACATTCTATAGCCAAACATTCTATTCTGTATAATTTCTGGTAGTACTATGTCTCATGTACACAGATAATTGAGTTAATAAAAATAGTTAACATTTATATAGTGCTTACTATATGACAAGCACTATGCTAAAGGCTTTACAGTTATTAGCTCATTTCATCCTCATAATAACGCTGGTAAGGTAGGTTTTTATGATCCTCATTTGACAAATGAGGAAACTGAGGCAAGCAGCGTTAATTAACTTGCCCAAGATCCTGAAACCACAAGTGAATTCGGGTTTTCTTGACTCTGTCCCCTGTGCTTTCTAGCTGTCTTGCATGATACATAATATCACCAAAATACAGAAATATGGGACAGCTAGGTGATGCAGTGGATAGAGCACCAGGTCTGAAGTCAGGAGGACCTGAGTTCAAATCTGGAGTCAGATACTTACTGCTTCCTGGGCAAGTCATTTTTACCCCAATTGCCTGGGGGGAGGAGGGGAACCAAAATATCTTACCTATGTGGCAGTCAGAGTTTCCACCTTTTAATCATTCAGAATGTGGCTGGAAGCCCAAAGCAAGACCATAGAGAGAGGAAAACTTTTCCATCTCAATATGAGCTTACAGATGAGTTATAGGTGGGCTCTCAATCTGCCAATTCCTTCAAAGTAAGAGCAACAAGTGTAAGCCAAGGTGACAGCTCACAGGGGAGTGAAGATGCATAAAACCAAAACAGCCTATACCAATTTATTGTTGGGGGCAAGCAGCCATTGATGCATCAGTAGGACTGAGGACAGCACTATCTTAAAGGACAGCACCATAAATGTTGTTCCTAACATTGCATCCAGGGAATCATGGGAATTTAAACGCCATGTAGCATGCTTAGAAAGCATGTGTAATATATTGGAAATACATATAATGCATTTAAAAAAGATTTTTAACAAAAATTAAAATGCTTTTGCCACTCAAAGAACAAAACACCAAATAGCTGGAAAAAAAATAACCAAAAACTAATGATTGCCCAAGAATTAAGTGTGAGAGTGTGGTATTTTTCTGGAATTGCCCATTCATCTACTTTCTTACGTGACTATCATATCTATCATATATTTGTAGATTAAAATTGTCTGATTCCCTAATAAAAAAAAGTCTGAGAATCATTAAGGAAAATTTACTTAGACTATCACTATGTGTCCCATTTTAAAAGAACTCCATGTATAAAAATGAGACATCACATTAATGATGAGATCAATTAAGCTAATATTTGCATTGAAAAAGGATTATTTGCTTTATAAAATTTCTCCCCAGTTTATTTTAGCTTAAGAATATTGAAAAGAACACAAGATTTTTTTTTAAAGGGGCCTGGTTTCATATCCTGCCCATATTAATTACTACTTGTGTGCTCTTAAATAAATCACTTCATTGCTAATAGGTCTTAATCTCATCTCTGAAAAAGAATTGGATGATCTCTTAAAGTACTTTCCAGTTTTATAAAAGTCCTAAGAACAAATAACTCAACTATTTTATGTTTTTAAATGACTTGATTTTTAAAGGAAAATTGACTATATCTAACATTAAATATTTTATGTATGACATTAAATCAGTCTAATAGATCTTTCTATATTTTAGTTTTAAAAAAGAGGTAAATTATTTTTTTTCTTTCCCATTTATGATTTTAAATAAAATTTCCTGAGAAACTGGAGTGAACACAACCAGTTCTATTTTTTTTTTAAAGAGATAATGTGACAGAATTGTTCTACTGGATGAGAGGATGGAGCTAGAACCAACAGATGCAAGTTTCATAGATACAATCTCACATCATCTTAAGAAAAAACTTCCAAAGCAACTATTCACAAAAGAACTAAGAGATTTGGTAAGATGGGAAAGTCTTCTTTCACTACAAATTAACCTTGCCAGAGAAATGTGACTTGGTGGAGTAAAGCCACTGGTCTTGAATTCAGAGGACTTGGGTTAGAATAATGGCTTTGCCACCTATTAGTTTTGTGATATGTAATTATTCTCAGGAATATGGAAATTGATTATATCAAAAATAAACAAATGAATAAAAAAGACCCTAAGCAGCATTCTTAAGTGGAAAGGACACTAAATTTGAAATCAGATCACTTTGGGATTAAATCTACCTTGCCCTAGTAATATGGGAGAGCCTGAGTAAATGACTTTTTCTCCTGGGCTTTTAATTTAATTTTAATTTCAGTAAAATGATTATTTCTGAGGCCCCTTCCAATTCTAAATCCATGATTCTATGATTGTAAATATATCATTCCAATCTTACCCATTTTATATGATTTGGCTTTTTTATACTCTCCCTTTACTCTATAGTTGAACTGAAGAAAAAGGAAACTTTAATTTTCAATTTATTGTTTTGATATGTTCTTTGACTCATTATTTAGGATAACATTATTTGGTCATTTTTTAGGTCTCTGCCATTTCTATATAGATCCTTTATTGCTTATAATTTTTATTGTGTTTTAGACCATAAAGTATATATTTAATATTGTTCCTTTCATTTTTGAGTTGTTGATGCCTTACCACATGACCCATTTATGTGAATGTGCACATATTGAGAAATAATTGGTATACACCTTATAGTTCCCTTTCAGTAATCAACAATTTCAATAATTAGTAATTTCAAATATCAAGAGGTATATTATATCTAGTTTCTCTAACATTTTGTCCAGATCTTCAATTTCTTATATATATTTTTTCTTTGGACTTGAACATTAGGAAAAAATAGATTTATTTTTATGATACAACTGGCTTTTTCTTTAAGCATTTCAATAATACATTATATGGTATACATATATTTCTTATTGATATTATTTCTTTATCCATGGCACCTCTAAACTTCATTGTAGTTTGCTTTTAGGATGTTTATTTTGAACATTACTATTTTTATGCTTTCTTTGAGATTTTTCTTGCTTCTTTTTTTTAGATTAAAATGAGGAATTCTATATCATCGCATTTTAATTTTATATAACTATGTTTTAAGAGTATTTTGTTTTCAGAAAATTTTCAGATGTTTTTCTAGTGTATTGATACCTTCCTCCATTTTGTGAGTGAGTGTGAATGAATTAACTCCCTCCCAATTAAAATATGAAGTTTTTTCTCTCTCGAATACTATTACAACACTTCTTTTAGATATAGTGAAAAAAAAAGTGGCACTAGATATCTGTAATTGATCCCAGGTTCCTCTTCCTGTTTTCATCCACCAGTCTCAAATAACTTGGTTTTGTCTTCCACAAACATGCAAACTTTTTAAGGAATCAACAGCATTTTTTTCCGTAGTGAAAATACTTCCCTTTTCACTTTCCCAATGGACTGGACATTTTCCCACCTTTCCCCTTTCCTATCCCAGCCCAGTTTCCTATTCATTATACTGTACTTCTATTTAACCCCCCCCCCCCATATTTGTCCCAGCCTAGATCAGAGTGTGAAATATGAATGTAATTCCCCTTTCCCTATTTTGATCTCTATGTTTGAATAATTTTACATATAATTCCTCAATTTAAGAAAATAGCAAATACCATTTTCTCTCTGTGCCTTCTTTCTCTAGGATGTTTCTTTTTGAACAACCAAACCCAAATTAGACCCTGAAGGGATACCGTTTTATTTATCACTTTCAAATACAAGTACTTCAATTCATAATGACATCACCAAGCCCCTTTAAGCAATTTGAATATTTAATGTTTCTTTATACTTCATATATTTCAGATCTTTCTCAAAAGAAATGCTTAGAAGCAAAATTCACTTAAAAGTTCCCACATTTTTCATATTAGGCTTATGCTGAATTTTACATGATAAGTTACCTTTATTTGTAAGAAATTTTATTTTGTTCTCTTGAATATCTTAATTATGCCCTGCTTTTTTTGATTATATTTAGAATTTCCTGGGAAATTCCAAGTGCATTTCTCTAGCATCTTTGATTGATTACTGAATCAATTACTGGACATCTGAAATCACATTTCTGGGTACCTTAAATCTGGAGTTGCTCACTTTTTGGCATCCTATAGATTTTATTATGCTGGGCTTTTATCCTCTGGTTCGAATTCTTTCTGGGAAATTTTCTTCAATGATTTCTTTCTTCCTTTTTTTTTGGCAAGGCAACTGGGTTGAGTGACTTGCCCAAGGTCACACAATTAGTATTAAATGTTTGAAGCTGAATTTGAACTCAGATCCTCTTGACTTTAGGGCCAGTGCTTTAAACACTGCCATCTAGCTATCCCATCAATAAATTCTTTAAATGTGGTAGTCAGGCTTTCTTTTTCATCACATTTTTCTAGAAACCTATGAATTTTAGATTTTCTGTGGAGATTATACAAGTTTATCTCATTTTATTGTTCTTTAACTTTGTTCTAATAATTTTTGTTATATATTGAAATCTGAGTTTTGAATCCATTATTTTGTCATAGTTTTGCCCACTGTCAAGATGTACCAGCTTCTGTTCTGAGTTATTAATTTTTCTTTCAAGCTTCTCATTAAATTTCACTTCTTTCTTTTATCATTTCTTTCTTTAATTTACATACTGGGCTTTCAAACCACTTTAGAGTGTCTTGTACACATCCTATTCTGTTTTCTTTGATTCTAATCTGTAGTTATTGCAAAACTTTTTTCTTCTGGAAATTTCTCTAGGCATTTTTACATTCCACAAGATTTTTTCAGAGAAATAATGTGGTTTTTTTTTTCTGTTTTATCATGTATTGAGTCATTCTGTTTGCTATTATCTACAGGGATTTATAAGATTATTTTCCTTTAACTCTTTTTTTAACTGTTTTTAAACACTTTATTTGGTGTATTTCTTGTTATTTTTAAGGTGATCATTTAGATAAGAGCTTAGATATAACTTTACTCAGCCACCTTGTTGCCTCAAGGAAACTATTTTAGCAGCATACAATTTGCACTATGAAAGTTTAGAAAATGTAAAGATGCCCGAGGGAAGCTTCTAAAGCACCTTTACCCAATTATACTAATAACATCTAAATCTGTTGACCTTTAAAAATAGAACACTGATCTTTTAATAAAGCTTTTTGTTTGGCTAGGGACAGAGGTTGAGGCAGGGCAGACAAATGATAATCTAGGAAAAAGTAGGTTAAGTTTTTCTTTGGTATTCTACCCTTCTCTTTCTCTCCTTTATTTTTTTTATACTCCTCCCCAAATCATTTCCCCTTATCTTACCAAAATCTTTTTTTAGGTCATTCACAATAGAATTGCTGCCCTTTTAAGGAATCTTTACATTTTCTCAGATTTCAAAGTCTTAAGGTAAAAAGATTATATACTTTGGTGACTTTTCAGATCTCAATCAGTTAGTGGGAGTACTGGATTTGGGAGGAAAGAAATTTGCTCTGCACTTCTAAGATCTCTACCACGTGGGCAATTAACTATGCCATAAGAGATTTATTTCTGAGTAAGAGATAGTAGGTGAAAAAATTGTCTTGAATTAATACCATAAAGATTGTTATTGTCCTCAATGGTACAAGATTAAATAGGTACTGTGAAGTAATAAGCACTTAAAATATAAATATTTCCAAATATCAGAAAAAACATATTGGAGTTAATAAAGACATTTTAGGTCTGCTTCAGTATTTCTTAGAAATGGGATTGCAGTTATGTGCATAGCATTGTGTCCAGTGATTCAGAGAATACACAAAAAAGCAAAACTTGTGCTTCAGTTTTTTTTTTTTTTTTCCCTGAAGTTTTATCTGTCTTTGTTTCATTTCCCATTGTCAGAATTAGGCACATATGAATTAGGTACTTATAGATTCTTGAAATAAACTCTCTGTTCATTTTCCTTTATTTCAAAAAAGAACCATGGCTTTTTAAGGATGAAATAAAGTTTATCATCAGGTATATGGCATCGAACAACAGGCAAGATTTGATAGCTTTTCTTCTAAGATTTGTGTGGTTCAGATTTTGCCTCATACACTCTACATCGAATGCTTCTACCTGCTAATTTGGCAACAGTTACCTTTAAATAATTCAAGGATCTGCCATTTCTTTCTCCCAACTTTCTCCCAACCCAGTTTGTAAGTCCTCTACAAATTATCTGCCAATTCTTGCAGTTTCTACCTCCTGACCTTTCTCCTATTTACTTCTTCCTCATTACACCAGCTCTTGCCTGAATCACTGCAATGTTCTACTAATGGGTCTTCCTGCTTTCAATTAATCCTACTCTGAGTTTCTTTCAGGGCAGATCTGGCCATGCTATGTCACTATTTACTAAATTCATGTGGTTTCTTATTACCTATTTTATGTTTGTTTGTTTGTTTGTTTTTTATCTAATTCTTTTTCTAAAACTCTGTCCTATTTTTCAGTAATTCTATTTGGCTTTTCAAACACTTCACAAGGTGGACATAAGCTTCTTTTGATTTGGCCTTGGAAAACAGATATTCCAGACCTATATTCAAAAGTCTTCCTAGCTTGTTACAACTCCACAAAGTCAACCCTCTTTGGGCAAATTTTAAGAAACTCAGGTCACAACCGGGCTATGAGGAGGAACGAGAAGTACTTTACATATTCCATATGATCATAAATCCTTTAGATGGTTACCAACAAGACAGGGTATTATGAAACTCATGATTGCCCTCAGAACCACACCTGCAAGCAGAAGAGTTCTTATTTCTCATCCATCCACATGTATGCTCTGAATTCTTTCTACCTCAACCGTTTGACAGAAGGGATCTTGGAAGGTGGAGCATAAAACTCACTATAATCAATAATAACAACAACTGACATTTATATGATGATTTAGAGTATGCAAAGTGTTTTACATCTGTTGACTCATTTGAGGAAAAGAAATTGAATAGGTCCTGGCAGAGAAACCTAGAACTTTTTTTCCTGGGAAAATAATGTTTCATCATTAGAAAGGAAGTAAGAGAGGGACTCAGAGACACTTGCAGGGAGGGCACAATGGAGTTCCTTCTATGTTTACAAGGATATTGGATCATCAATCTTCAGCTGGACAGTACCTCAGTGGCTATCTACTCTCTCATTTTAGAGCTAAACTGAGTAGGCTCATGAAGATCAAGTCACATATGTAATGAGCCTCAGAAAGGGGTTTAAACCCAGAGTTCTTGACTTCCGAAGCAGTGCCCTTTCCACCCAAGTATCCTCCCAGATAGCATAATGAGGTCAGGTTCCAGTGGGTGGAAAATGAGAAATGGTTAAGCAGCAACAATAGCAAAATTGTGTTATTTCTATTACTATTATCACTTTGCAGATGTGGGATGCATGTGTAGAAAACGTTGGACCAATTCTATAAACGACACAAAGGATAGAAAAAGCAAGGAGACTGTGACAGGTATTTATAGAGAAACGCGAACTAAAAAGCCAACGTGTACAGCTAGTGACTTGATTACAAATGCATATTTTGGTATGTTCATTTAGAAATTAAAATTCTCAATTTTTCATTAGGAAAAAAATAATTTAGAAACTTATTTTGCCCTCTAGTGTTCTGACTAACCCATGGGGTTCATTATTCTCTTTAATCCAAATCAAAGATTAAATCAATTCTTAAACAAGTTATTGACTTCTTCTCAAGCTCAAAACAAACATTTACAATTAATTTCAAATTAGAAAAAAAAAGAAAGAAATGATGCTTAAATCATTTAGCATAGTATGAACTGGATGAAAACATACATTTATATAATAATAGCCAATTTTCACATAATGCTGTAAGATTTGCAAAACATTTTCCACATATATAATTTTATTATAACAACTCTTGGAGGTAGGTGATATTAATACTCCCATTTTATTATTAATCATTCCCATTTTGCAGATAAGGAAACAGGCGGATAGAAATGATCTGACTTGTCAAGGTCACAAAATCAATAATAGCCTGAGATAGGCTATTATAGATAATTCATACTCTTAGCTATTTCTGTATGTATCTGTATCTCTGACTGGGAATTTATGTTTTGCCATACATATATTCCATTGACTGCTGTTTAAGGTATATTTTTTATCATTTGAACAGTAAAACATTCTAGCAACAAATCAAATGAAAGAAAGATGGCATCATTCTAAGTATCATTGCTTGTGGTCAAGCAATAGGAGTGAGATAAAACCCCTTGAGGAAGCCTTGTGAATTCATGTTTGTCATCTAATGATAATAATTTACATTTCTTTATATTTTTCACAAGTTTTCTAATGTAATCCCATTTTTGCTGTTTTGTAGATGAGGAAAGAAAGCTCTGAGACACCATGTGAATTGCCCAGGGTCACCCACCTAGTAGAGAGACTTAAACGCAGGCTCCTGACTCCAACACCAACTTTATATCAACCATATATCCTTCAAGGAGAGATACTTAACTCTTAGTTTTTCAGCTATAGTCAGTGTATAACTAGTTCCTGTCTTTATAAGATTTATGTCTGCTTCTTTTCCATTCCTAGAATCCTCTTCAAACTTGGATGCTAGACGTCCAAACACATCTTTTACTATTACTTTGCTTTTTTTCCCATTGACCTCTCATTTCTCAGGAACTATAGAGGAGGAATCCATTTTAAAACATTTCTTCTTAAAGTCACTCCATTTTTCAGAAGCCTAGTGTAGCACATTCTAACTTTTTAATTCCTAAAAAGCAGGTATATGGTCTCCATCAAATGTTCTCTTGGCATTAAGGGAAAGCTAAGGTTCTCCAAAACAGAGAAGCCTTCAAATTGTATCACAGAGAGGATGTCTACCTTTGCTTCTTACATAACTACATTAATTTCCTTTCCACTAATTGTTTTTTCCCCTCTAGTCAAGAAAAATTTACTGTTTGTCACTAGTGAGTTATACTTTTTAGCCATTTAGACCAACTCTATTGGTTAAAATAACAACTTCTATGCAAAGCCCATGTTCTTATCTTTTAAACCTAAATTAAAATGAAATTTCTTCCAGACTAACTGTGCCTGGACACAGACAGCCCCATGAAAACAGATCTACCTTCACCAATAGGACAACTGGTTTCACCACCAAAAGGGACATTAGAAATGATTTAGTCATGGTCAACCTCCTAATCTTACAAATTAGGAAATTAAGATACTAAACAATTTATCCAAGGTGTTACACAGGTGGTAAGCAGCAAAGTTGGGACACTTATATAATCTCTTAACAATACAATTTACAGCAAAGAGGGAATTGAGAGATTTCCTAAAATTTCAGATTTCTCATTTTATAGATGAAGCAATAAAGGTCTAAAAAGTTTAACTCCATATACTAATGGTCACAGTTAGCAAGTGGGAAAGTTGAAACTAAAATTCAGGCTTTTTTGGCTACCAGACAATTGTTCTTTGAACTTCACAAATCTCTAAAATATATTGTTAGTCATCTAACAAATCTTGTTATGTAAAGGATGGCATTTGTAATTTTTAAAAATTATCAGTACTTTCTTATTTCCTTTAAGCTA